>NW_015403407.1:0-3275 GCF_001527695.2 Protobothrops mucrosquamatus
AGAAGAAGAAGAAGAAGAAGAAGAAGAAGAAGAAGAAGAAGAAGAAGAAGAAGAAGAAGAAGAAGAAGAAGAAGAAGAAGAAGAAGAAGAAGAAGAAGAAGAAGAAGAAGAAGAAGAAGAAGAAGAAGAAGAAGAAGAAGAAGAAGAAGAAGAAGAAGAAGAAGAAGAAGAAGAAAAGAAGAAGAAGAAGAAGAAGAAGAAGAAGAAGAAAAAAAACAAACAAACTGTTTTTCCCCCCTTCCAAGCTCCGAATCCTTACAAAATTCATTCTGGGGTCGTTTTTTTTCCTTTTCCAATTAAGCATCTGGATGATCAATCCAGTTGGACTAGAGATCCTTGATGGTTGATGGTTTCCGGCTGTCCTGCTCACCGATAGTTGTAGTGTCATTTTGATTGTTTAATTTATAAACAAACAAACAAACAAACAAATAAATAAAATGAGCCGAGCCAAGCCAAACCCACTAAAAACAACAGTATAAACTTTTTTTAAAAAATTTAAAAACTTTTTAAAATCCAAACAACCTGATTTTTTAATAACCAGCAGAAGTTAAGAAAACCGATGTCCTTTTAATTTCCTCCCCATTTTGTTTTTTTGTTTTCCCCCCATTTGGGGGAAGGGGAAAAAACGGCAATTCTCCTTTTGAGTTAGTTGGGGGTGGGTGGGAAGGGGTCTCCAGCTCCCTCCCAAAGCAGATGCACAGGTTATAAAAGCCCTGGAAGAGGAAGTGAGGTGAAAACAAAGGTTTTCCACCCATCTTCCATCTTCCACGATGTGTGTTTCATCGGAGACTTCCTGTGTTGTCTTCTGCAGAATAACAGACGCTTAGCAATAAAAACACGAGAGAGGCAAGTTGAGTGTTGTCCTGGCTAGGAAATGGATGGAAATGTGCTCTTTCACCAAAGTCTCGCCCCTCCTAATTGCTTCCCCACACAAGCCCAGACTTGTGCTAAGTAAACAAAGCTTCCTCATATTAATATGTATGTTGGAAAGCCAAGTTGCAACTCGACGGAAGGAATCCAGGAATGTGATGAAAGGATCTCTGCTGATATCTAATTTATGCTTTTTGACATCAAAGAGGAAAACAAATTACTGGGTAATTTATTTATTTTTTTAAAAAAATATATCTTTACTACTTTACTTCCTTGAGTATGGAAACTGCAGTCAGAATCCGGTTCAATTAGTTAATTCCTTCTGGAGTTAAACTCAAGGTGAATTTGCTGAATCATTATTGGGGGACAGGCTCTTTAACAGGTATAATTTCTTTTCCCATCATTGGCATCTATAGTGTGTGTGTATGAGAAAGAGATTAAAGACAAAGTGGCAGGCATTAGGTATGTCTAGTCTAGTGAAAAGAAGGACCAGGGGTGACATGATAGCAGTCTTCCAATATATGAGGGGCTGCCACACAGAAGAGGGGGTCAACCTATCTTCCAAAACCCCTGAAAGCAAGAAAGAAGCAACGGATGGAAACTAACCGAGGAGAGAAGCAGCCTAGAACTAAGGAGAAATTTCCTGACAGTGAGGACAATTAACCAGTGGAACAACCTGCCTCCAGAAGTGGTGAATGCTCCAACACTGGAAGTTTTTAAGAAGAGACTGGACAGCCATTTGTCCGAAATGGTACAGTTTCTCCTGCAAGAGTAGGGAAGGGACCTTAGAGGTCTTCTAGTCTAACCCCCTGCTCTGGCAGGAAACCCTAAGTGGAATTTTCCTCCAAGGGGATTTTCCCATGTATTTTACCAGGAAACATAGACAGGGCAGCCTAGAAAAGTCAGTGCCCTCCTAACCATACCCAAGCAGTCCGAAATTGTTTGTGATGTCCATTTTGCTCTCCGAGTTCATGGTGACCTAACCCTATCCCTATACCATTTCAGACAAATGGCTGTCCAGTCTCTTCTTAAAGACTTCCAGTGTTGGAGCATTCACCGCTTCTGGAGGCAGGTTGTTCCACTGATTAATTGTTCTAACTGTCAGGAAGTTTCTCCTTAGTTCCAGGTTGCTTCTCTCCTTGGTCAGTTTCCATCTGTTGCTTCTTGTCCTGCCTTGAGGTGCTTTGGAGAAGAACTTGACTCCCTCTTCTTTGGGGCAAGCCCTGAAAGATTGCTGTTAAAAGCAAACTAAATAGGGTGTCCTTAAGGGGGGAAATCCACTCATCCTATGTAAAGAAATACTTTAGAGTCAATTAAAAGATTTTTCTGACTTTATCACCACCTCTGTGTTGGAGCTAGTGGCTTTTGGTTTCACCTCCTGAAGCCCTATGAAACATTACCCTATTAAAATTATTTTGATGAAAGCAGCCTTTCCTTAAGCTCCCGTCTTCCGAGGAGCCGTATCATTTCGGTGTAAAAAATGGATTGCTGGAGGATTATGAAAAATAAATCTTCGGGGGGGCCCCTGCATTAGAGACGCGTATGAAACCTATAAAAGTCCCTGACAATAAATACTGCTAGAGGGTTAACTGAAGCTATTTCTGCACTTGGCAGGGATATTTCCAGCAAATGTACATTGTTTAACGCTCAGGATGTGTAAGCTATCAGCTATTGTCAACCGCTGAAGCAATTACCACTTTGCCAGCTTCTTCAAGTTAGGTCATGAAATCAACTGTGCATGATATCAGATTTAATGTTAAGCATGAAAAATATGATGTGCATAAACGTCTGCCACAATGACTCACAAGGAATGAAGAGAAAAGAGCAGGGGAGCAGTTGAAGGGAAGACAAAACACGGCTACAAGAAGGGTAATTAAAGCAATTGGAATCAAACGGGTGGCTGGGCCAAAATACTTATTTCTAGCTAGATCACCTTTCCCAAATGGGGTGCAATTGGGCTCTTTAGCTGGGTGTAATTTGTGCGAAAGAATTCTGGCATTTGAAAGATGCATTTGTTTTTAGGTGTGGTATTTTAAGCAAGGCTTAGCCTTTGTTATCCGCAGTCTTGTTAAGAGGAGGGCAAGTGATTTGGAAAAAGGGCAAAGGAGGGTCACGAGTAAAGTTGACATGGCCATTTAGGGAGATTCACCAAGTTTCTTCACTTACATCATATTGCAACAATGGCAAAAGGTTTTGCATTTAGGCAAGAAAAACCAAATGCACAGGTATAGTACAGGTGGTACCTGGCTCAATAGTAGTAACTGTGAGAGGGACCTCGGAGTCCTAGTGGACAATCCCTTAAATAGGAGCCAGCCGTGTGCGGCAGCTGCTAAAAAAGCCAACTCAGTGCTAGGCTGCATTAACAGAGGGATAGAATCAACATCACATGAAGTGTTAATACCGCT
>NW_015403408.1:0-3275 GCF_001527695.2 Protobothrops mucrosquamatus
GCCAACATGGGGGAACTATGGCCCCCTTCGTGACTGGTGGACTTCAACTCCCAGAATTCCTGAGCCAGCATGGTGGAACTATGACCCTTCATGACTGGTGGACTTCAACTCCCAGAATTCCTGAGCCAGCATGGGGGAACTATGGCTCCTTCATGACTGGTGGACTTCAACTCCCAGAATTCCTCAGCCAGCATGGGGGAACTATGGCCCCCTCATGACTCATGGACTTCAACTCCCAGAATTCCTGAGCCAGCATGGCTCAGCTTGGAAACCTCTCCCTTTCCCCTCAGCATGGCTGGCTCAGGAATTCTGGGAGTTGAAGTCCACGAGTCATAAAAGAGCCAAGGTTGCCTACCCCTGCACTAATGGAACACTTCAAAGAACTTCCAGGCATTGTTTATCCTAAAAAGTCTTTAATCCTGTAACAAACTGTCCGCAGGGGTTTCTCATCTTAGCTAATCCCCACACACATTTTTTCTCCTCCCCTCCCAGCATCATCTAAGTTAACCCTAAAAATACCACTCAGCTCTGCGTATTTTGTCAAAGCAAGAACATCCAATGTTAGCAGCGTTGACATTACTGCTCCTTCTGCCCCAGAGGAACTGGGTGGAGCTGCCTCTGCAATCAAAAGAATGGAGAATACTCACACTTCCCCTCCCCTCCCCTCCCCTTCCCTGGTCAAAGGTCAGGTGAGACTCTCACAGTTACTTTGAATGTGGCTGTCTAGACCTACCAGTCTACCATTTTGGTCACCCAATGGTCATCTGGATTATGACAGCCTAGAAGCCAGGGATGAGAACTTCAGGGTTTAGTACCCATTCCAAATTCCTGGCCCTTGTGCTCATTCACAAGATCTGATCATCAGAGCTTCAATGTCCCTGGTCCACCCACTGCTGAATGGAAGGTTGGTCTGCAAAGAGGCACGGATGCCATTCTTACCTTATGCCCATGGTGGCAAACCTATGGCACGTGTGCCACAGGTGGCACTCAGAGCCCTCTCTGTGGGCACGCACGCCCTCGCCCCAGTCCTAGGCCTTCAGCTGGGTTTTATAAAACCTTTTCGCTTTAGGCCTCCACCACCGTGTGCAAAAAAAAAAAAAAAAGAGGTTCAATCAATTAATTTCAACTTCTCACGGGAAAAAAAAGATCTCGCAAATTTGGAATTGATTGATTGAACTTTTTGGTCCTACCCAGTCTGCCGTTACCACCGCAGCCACGCCCACCCATGGGCCACACCCACCCAATGGGCCACGCCTACCCAATGGGCCACGCCCACCCAATGGGCCATGCCCACCCGGCACCCGACAATACATAAGTGGGTTTTGGGTTGCAGTTTGGGCACTCGGTCTCTAAGAGGTTCGCCACCACTGCCTTATGCCATGCCCACCTCCTCCCACATATCAGGGTTTATATAACTTCCGTCCTCCTTAGGGAATTCCCCCCACTCCTGAAAACATCTCTCCCTCCCTCCCTCCTGAAAGTGGATGCAGAAAGGTCAGGTGGAATCTGAAGATCCCGCACAAAGCACAAAGCAATTCTTTCACTTCCCCAAACCCAGCCCGCCCCCGACCAGTCCACCGGCAGCCAAGGTGATGCTCCAGGGTTGTTTTGAGAAGGCTGAGGTGCTGGGTAGATAACGGGTCACCCTCAGGGCACAACAGCCTTGGAACCCAGGCTGGAACTGGCTAGGAAGGAATCTGCTTCATCTTCAAAGGCAACCCTCCTCCTTATTTCTCAAGCAGTTACAGCAAAAGCTTGTGAAAGATGCCAGCAAACACACACACACCCTTTCCACAGAATGGCAGGACACCAGCATGGTGGAGCTGACAATATCCCACTCTGATAGATTCCAGGTCTGCCTTGCTGCAGAACCACTGAGCACCTGGACATGGAAAGCTCCTAAAACTGATGGTCCCTACCTGGTCATCTGAGCTAAGTGCAGAGGTCCATGGGTTCAATTCCAAGCAGGTTTGAAGCCCAGAGAACAGGATCTGGTCACAGATAAACATGATTAGATAAATCATGATCCCAGTTGGATAAAACCGATCCCAGACAACCTTCTAGTCAATCAAAAAATAGTTTCACCCCCTCCATCCTGGTCCCATGAAAGGTCATCGGTGTGTGACCAGAGTGGTCTCAGTCCCACACCCAGTCCTGAATCTCGATTCAAAGGACCCAACGCTCTGTTCCGTCAAGGGCTCTGCTTGACTATGGTCCACCCGGCATCTCGGCATCTCCAAAAGGGAAGGTTGGAGAGCATCTCTTCAAAGAACGAGGCATCTCCCTCTGCCTGCATCAACCCAGTCATTCTGACCAAGCAGTAGGACAGGGATCTAATCCATCGGTGGTTCAGCTAATAGCCCAGAAGAGTCTCTCTATTTCTCATGATCCATAGGATCAGGCTGATTCCAAGCATCTCCAAAAGACAACGCCTCTCTCTTCTCAGCCAACTTAATAGGATTAATGTAGGTTTCCACTTTGAGCCCATCTCCTTCACGGTACAGAAAGATAGTGAATGAATGAATGAATGAATGAATGAATGAATGAATGAATGAATGAATGAATGCTGCAGCCAAGCTCCTCCTTCTCCTCCTTCTGAGCCCTCCAACCACTCCCAGCTGGTGGCCCCTTGGACCTCTGCCTTCTGGCCCCTTCTGTCTCCTAAACCTCAACCGTGGCCTTGCGCTTCTTCCCAGCAGATGGAGGAGGGAGGCTGCTGGCCCAATTCCTGCCAGCCTCCCAGAGGAGCCCATCATCCCCTCCAAGGGCCAGATCCCATATCACACCTGACTGACAGATGCCTGAGGTGAGTCTCCTTCCTACCCCTTAACTTCCGCGGTCCCTTTTATGAGGGTTCTGTGGGTCACCCACGAGATCCATTTCCAATGAGGCTACTGGGAGGGGCTCAGAGGATGATCCCTGTGGCTTCTCTGCTTTCATTGCTGCCTTGTCTGCCCCCCCCCCCAAAGGAACCCCCAGCACCACATTTGCTTCATTATTTAATATTCAGGAGCTGAAGGGTGCGACCGAGAAGGCAGACGTGAAAGATGGAGAAGAACGAGGGTGTGACTGCGGCCATCCTCAGTCCATGTGAGATGATTGCACAAGTAGGATAGGGTGGGAAATATTTTATTGATTTCCGGAGATTTCTAAACATTTTAATACTGGGTAGCTGTTTTCTATAAAGTTATCACAGCATTTCTAGCGGGCTCTAGGCATGTGCAAATGAGGGGAAATTTAAATGTTAATATCTGGATCCTAGCACGTTGTCATGG
>NW_015403409.1:0-3275 GCF_001527695.2 Protobothrops mucrosquamatus
AATATACACATTTGCAGTTGTTTTGAAGATCAATTGGATGGCTTGTCCTTATATTTATTTAAAGAAGCAGATAGCTCTTTTTGTCCTTTAGACTTTGTTCTTATGTGTAGAAACCAGCTTAAATACAACATGCTTTTTATTACAAAAGATTTTTAAAATTTCTCCAAACTTATTCATGTTCACTGGAACAAAAAAAAAAAGTCATTTGGTATAGTTGAATTTTCAAAGCAAAAATGGAAAATTCTACTTCATTTATTTTTATTTCACCTTTATTATTTTTATACATCTCAAGTTGGTGAACTAATATTATTTTACGTACAACAATTCTATGAGGTATGTTGGGCTGAGAGAGAATAACTAGTCCAATTGGCTCTCATGCCTAAGGCAGGACTAGAACTCACAATCTCCAGCTTTCTAGATTTATGCCTTCTTAACCACTAGACCAAAGTGGCTCTAAAAATAAATTGTAAAATATAACTCTGCAGAATCAAGCTAATTGCAAAAGTTTTTTTTTAATAAGGTGTGGAAGCAAAAGACACAGTAGATGCCTGTTGGGTGGATGTAAAGATAATTAAAAAATTCTAGTCATAGCACATTCTTTTGATTATGAGGTGGTTTGCAAGCAGGAATGACATATAAAGCTCAGAAATTATCCAGTGACTGAAAGGAAACAGAGAAATTACAGAGAAAGGGAAGGAAAAACAAAACTATTATTAAATGAATATCTCAGTAGCCCTAACACTCATTTTATGGTTCTGCCAGACACCTGATGACTTTTCTTTTAAACTATTTTCTTTGAACAAGAATATGATGAATCTACAATACGTTAAAAATAATTTATAATGATGATTTCCAATTTACTAGATCTATGAAAGTGGCAGTTCGCATGATGCTTTAGGCTTACAGCACATGAATTTTCATTAATATGCATGAAAAACAGAATGCATCTATTACCCAGCTATAGGAATGGGAACTATTTTGTTTGATTTGTGTTTTTAATTGAACTGAACAAATTTGCATTTTCCAAACTAATCTACCGACTGGAACACAAATCTTGTCTGAATTCTGTGTGTTTCGGAATAGTGCAATACAGTTATCAACTTAAAATTCTTTATAAAGATATATCTAGCAGGAAAATTAAGGTACAAGTTATTTACATTAGGGATGTGTGTGTGTGTGTGTGTATGTTAAGCAAATACCATAGTTTTTTAAAAAATACCCGTTTTTTTTCAATGGTTATTCTTTTGCCAGAATCCAGAAGTAAATGCTGGAAATCAGAAAAAAAAACTGCTGAAAATTGTGGTCACATGACCATAGGATGCTGCAAATAGCCACAAATGTGAGCCAGTTTCCAAGCCACCAAAATCTGATCACATGACTGCACGTTGTGTGTGTGTGTGTGTGTGTGTGTGTGTGTGTGTGTGCAGCCATCAGAACTCTAGAACTGGGCCATAAACTGCTCCAGGGAGGTCCATTGTAACTTCAGACATTGCTAAGTAACTGCATATTAAGTGAGAACTACTTTTGTTTACTTAAAACTATGTTTGTGTTTGTGTGTGCATCTCAAATCAGAAAAAGGAATATGGATATGGATACAAATTCAGAATGTTAAATGAAAGGAAGAATAAATCTGGAAAACTGACAGTGTTTCCACCGAACGTCAGTAGCAGAATTTAGAGAGATCCTTCCTAGAAGAATCGAAGCCATTGAGATAGATATTTACTGATTTATGAAGGAACTGAGACCATAAAAGAAGATAGGTTGGATCATATGCTGTACAGCATAGACATGATGAATTCCTTATTTGGGAAGAAGAGACTGTGTTAAACTACACCATGTTTCCTCCTACTTTTCTTCCAGTCTGCTTCGGCACAACTCTTTTGTCCTCTTTCAGAAATATCTGGAAGGAAAGGAAAATTGATGCAGTGGCAGCAAAAGTAGCAACAGACAGTGTCAAGCTATGACAATGGGACACCAATTTGTTTGTTCAGGATGTATAGCCTTTTGCCATGATGTGGCCATTTTTAAATTAAGAACCAGTTTGGTTTAGTGGTTAAGGCACCAGGCTAGAAAATGGGAGACCCTGAGTTCAAGTCCCACCTTAGCCATGAAAGCCAGCTAGGAGACTTGACTTTGGTCCAGTCACTCTTTCTCTCTGCCCAATCCACCTCACAGGGTTGTTATTATGGGCAAAACAGGGGAAACAAGGTGTGCTGGATATGTTTGCTGCCTTAAGTTATTTCCAAAAATGAATAAAGGCAAGACACAAACTATAATATATAAATGATTCATGTTATAGCCGTTTGAAAACATTTCCGTATTTTGTTTGTTATTTTCATCAGGTGCTTCTCCTAAGCTGATAACTTTTCATTATCAGCAAACTAACAGTTTCTAAAGATGTTTGAGTTAATACTCAGTCTTAATGCTCCCTTGAGAGCCTCAAAGTAGCAAAGGGAAAATGGTGAAATGAAGAAAAATGTGTTAATGGTATTAAAGCAAACGAACAAATGAGACAAAATGGCTGCTTTTGGGACACTGCTAAATAAACAGAGGGAAGCATTTGGAACAATAATTTGGAACAATAATTTCAATATAAACTATTACTGGGAGCAAATTCTCATTTAATCTACTTGAATCCCAAAGCTGCCATATTTAGCCGAAAGGAAGATAACTGAAATTTAAGTTTTCCAACTGAAAGAGTGCGTGATGGCTCAGCAGTTAAAGGTGCTGACCTTGTCAGCTGGAAAGCTGACAGACCGGATTTGAGACCCAAGTGCCACGCAAGGGGGTGAGCTCCTGTTACCTGCCCCAGCTCTTGCCCAAGTTCCTGGCCATCTTGCAGTTTGAAAGCATGCAAATGAGAATGGATAAATAAGTACCACTTTGCTGGGAAGGAAATAGCATGCTGTGCACCTCGGCCTATAGTCTTGCTGTCCACATGACCATGGAAGTGTGGAAAAAGTTGGCTCCCTCGGCTAAGAAATGGAGATGCGCACTGCCCCCCCCCCCAAATCAGACATGACTAGACAGGGGAAACCATTACCTTTACCTTTTTTTAAACAACTAAAAGAAATATTGGTGTTGGGAGGGACTCGTCGCTCCCATGTAACACCGCTCCTGCGCGAGCTGCACTGGTTACCAGTGATCTTCCGAGTGCGTTTTAAGGTGTTAGTTACCACCTTTAAAACGCTCCATGGCATCGGACCTGGTTACCTCCGAGACCGCCTTCTGCCTCAGATTTCCTCCCATAGACCGGTACGCTCCCACAGAGTGGG
>NW_015403410.1:0-3274 GCF_001527695.2 Protobothrops mucrosquamatus
AGGCTGTCCGCCATTTTTTTTGTCCGCCATTTTTTTCCCCTTTTCCGGCGGGTGCCTTACCTCCCTTGGGCTGGGCCAGCTGGTGGTCGGCCTGCTCCGTCTCTGCCGCTTGCCAGCTACGCCTCGGCCGGCGCAGGGGGCGGAACCACGCATGCGCGGCGCTCCCGGGCAGGGAAAGTCCTCGACTTACGACCGGTTGTGTAGTCCTCGACTTATGACCGGTTGGGTAGTCCTCGACTTACGACCGGTTTAGTCCTCGACTTACGACCGGTTGGGGTCGCGGCATTAAAAAGGTTGAGAACCACTGTGCTAAGAAATCTATTGTAGGGAAGCCCCAGAGCTTTTCAACATGTGACAGATCAGCAGAAAGAGAAACAAAGCTGGAAAGGCATCTCTGAGCAAGGATACCTTTCGTGTCTGTCTGTCTGTCTGTCTCTATCTCTATGTTGCCCAGATATAAACATCTATTTCAACAAGCCAGAGTATTAGAAAGATCTCAAATTCTGCCTAGTATTCAACAAGGCTCAGCTGACAATACAGAAAATCTGTCTTCTTCAATACTGATTCACAAGTAAAAGGCACACAAGGATTCCTAACCTCCGGCCACATGCTACTCTGTTTTAAAGAGCTGTCTTAGTTAGACTAAATAAACAACTGAATTTTAACCATCATAACCACGCTTTTCACACAATAACTTCAAAATACTCACCTGACAGCCAGTACAACACAGGACATTTCTCAGTTACTGCCTTCGGCGGCAAATAAATCCCAAACTTCATTTTACATTTCAGCTCCACACTGTTAACAGCAATATTTCAGTTAAGACAGAACATTTTTTTAAGTCTAATGTTTTTACTTGCCCGTTTATTACTACTTCCAGCAGTTTTACAATTTACTCAGAGAATTCTGGCTTTGGGGGCTGATTAATATATAATAAACACTAAATCATGAGTGTCCGCCCTTGCTTGGGCCGCACTGAATGAAGAGGAATTGTCTTGGGCCACATATAAATATATATAATATAGTTAATGTATATAAATAACAAACTTCCCTTATTTTTTAATATTTTTATTATATCTTATGGGGGTCTCATTATTATCTGTCCCGGGCCGCATGTGGCCCATCTACTCTAGGTTGGACACACCTGCACTAAATAATCTAATCTAATCTAATCTAATCTAATCTAATCTAATCTAATCTAATCTAATCTAGCCTAACCTAACCTAACCTAACCTAACCTAATCATGCATTTAAATTAGAGTTTCTAAAAATTCATGTTTGAACCAGATCTTTTTATCATGAGTGTCTTCTTCTTGCAGGGAGAAACTATAGAACTAATTTGGCAGAAAATAATTAAGGAAAAACTTAAATAATTAAGTTAAAAACTAACTTGTTGACACTTGTAAAAGGAATGGGAGGCACTCCAGCACAGAGACTGAAGGAAACAGAGTAGGAGCACCACATCAGAAATAACATGTTATCTTTTCAAGCCAACCAACATTTTAAACATAAAGCCTAATAAGCCAAAATGATGTAGCATGAAAATAAAACTGCTAATAGAGAGTCAATTTGGTGTGCTGGGGTTAAGGCATCAGACTAGAAACCAGGAGACCATGAGTTCTAATCCTGCCTTAGGCACGAAAACCAGCTAGGTGACTCTGGCCCAATCACCCTTTCTTTAGCTCAACTATCTCTCACAGAGTTGCCATTCTGGGGAAAATAGGGGGAGGAAGGAGTATTGGGTATATTCACCCCCTTGAGTTATTTATATAAAAAAAGTAAAGGTGGGATTAAAAAAATAATGTCATTAAAGAACACACAATAATATTTAACTATTCTTTTAGTATCACCACTACCAACATATTATTGGAAAATTGACAAGCACATTTCTAGTGGGTTTAAAGGACAGAATTAAGCTATAAGGAAAAGAGCTAGGAAGAAACTTAGTTTAAAAAAAAACCCCAGCATAATGCTTTTGGGAATGCCTCTTCTATTAACAGAAGAATCTTGAAGAAGTGAAGATTTTTTTTAAAAAAATTATGGGGCGGGAAGCATTTTTTTTGCTGATTTTTTCCCACTGTACTTTTTGTTCCAAAGAGACCATTTGGTACAACATTGGGAGTAGATGAAGAAAAGGTAATTTGATCAACATTGCTTTTCCTGCTCCTTTCCATTCACAGGAATCTTTGCTAAATCACAAAGTCTCCTCTGATCAGGACCTACCAAAAATGTCAAGATGATAAATCCAGAATTCTCTTTCTACAAAAGCGCTGTTCTCTATTCTAGAAGCTCTAGTCCCTATACAACTAAAATAAAACCCCAATATTTTGGCAAAGGATTATAAATGTAGAAATCCAAGAAAGAAAATGCCACCATTTTAGTTTCAATAATGCTTAGCACTCCTGATTCATGTTAGAACAACCATCGATGCTGTCATTTTTTAAAGAAAATTTGCCCACATTAGTTATAAACGGACTATTCAGACTAGCAGCATTCTTTAATGCAAGTTTTTTCATAAGTCTCCCTGCTATACATAATGCAACTTCCTCCAAACCAGATGTGTATAGAATCTCAACTTAGTTGAACTTTGGTGTTATGAAAGTTTACGTTCCACTGATTTCAGCCAAACTTAGATGCAAACTTAATTAATCTCCATTTATACCAGGGGTTCTCAACCTTGGCAACTTTAAGACTTGTGGACTTCAACTCCCAGAATTCCTCCCAGAATTCCTCAGCCAGCTTTGCTGCCTGAGGAATTCTGGGAGTTGAAGTCCACAAGTCTTAAAGTTGCCAAGGTTGAGAACCCCTGATTTATACCATGCTGGACCTTAAAGAAGCAGGACAAGAAGAGTATTGACCACTTTGAACTTTGCTATTGGAGAAGATTCTTGAGAATGCTGTGGACAGTCAAGAAAGCCAAACTGATGCATCCTTGAACAAATTAACCCAGAATTCCCATTCAAGACACAAATGACCAGGCTCAGATATCCTATTATATAAAGACCCAGCTCTCCAGAAATGGCTTTAATGCTGGGAAAGGTGGAAGGGAAGAGGAGGACAACCAGCAGCAAGGTGGATAAACTCAGTTACAGTGGAGATGAGTGCACCATTGGGAGACTTGAAAGAACAGGTTAGGTCGTCATGGAGAAAATCTATGTGATCACTAAGAATTGAAAATAGCTTGATGGCACACAATCAATCAAATAAATAGAATGTTAGTGCTCTCCTTTTTTATTTTGAATATGTTTTATTGATTTTTAACATAATCACCTTA
>NW_015403411.1:0-3274 GCF_001527695.2 Protobothrops mucrosquamatus
CCTAGTGTCCTCCAGGCATGAAACAGCAGGTTTTATCTTTTTATACTAAACTTCTGGGAAGAATACAGCAACCTCTTCTTCCACACATAAATGTACACCGACCTGTACAGGTATTGGATTAATTTTAAAAATGGTACATTTTAAAATACATTCTTTTTGATTATTAAATATATTTGTTTTCTTATTTTAAGGACATCTAGATTATTTCTACAAAAGAATCAGTGGAAATTGTTACTTTTTTAAAAAATCTGATTTAAAAAATATTTCTGTAATTTTTCAACAGAAATTAATAAGACTCTGTGGCGAAGTTCTTGCAACACCTACAGAAAATGAAGAAATCCAGTTTCTCTGCACAGTATGTTCAAAATTGAAACAAGATCCATACCTGGTTAATTTTTTTCTTGAAGTAAGTTAATCCATTGCTGATTGTGCTTTTATTACTGAAAAGCCTGTTTAAGTGTTGAAAAGTCAGTTTTTCTTAAGAGAGTCTTTTCAATTTTGCACAAAATTGTGCGTCACTAGCAGACACAATACTTTTATAAATATAATATTTAATGAATTATTTAAGCCTTGTTAAGCATACTTTTCCATTTTTTTACAAATAATAGATTCATATTTATTCATAAATCCAGCATAGCCTTTTACTTTACTTTTGTACCCTAACATTCCTTGTAATATATATTTGTAGTACTTTTATTATCTTGAAGCAATTTAAACTGAGTTGCTTCCTAATTCACAGATTCCTTGGATAGAAATCTTTAGAAAGGTTGGATTTGCATGGAAAAACAATACTAGATTAATGTGTACTCATAATTTTCTCTTGATTTCAAAGGTTTTGCTGTTTTGTTGGTAAGCCACTCAGAGTTGTTTAAGATGGGCAGCCATATAAATCTTTTAAATAAATAAAATTGAACCTTAAGGCACTTGAGCTTAATCATTAGGGACCAGGATTATGTCAGCAATCCCATTGCTATAAGTAGAGAATTTCTTCATCAAACTAGAAATAACAGCCTTCCAATCACTTTTGGAGCACATATTCACTTGATCCAGGTTATTGAGGATTGTGTATTCCTCAGTAGAAAAAATTGCTTTCATCTCTCAGCCCACCTTTCATCATCCAGATCCAACACAGCCTTTTGTCATAGGGACTGATGCCTATGATGTAGCTCTGGGAATGCTGTTGCTCATGGCAGATACATTCCTTCATCCTATTCTCTTGTGGGTGCTACTTATCAAATTTATCACAGTTGAAAAAATGTGTACCATCTTGGAAAAAGAACTGTTAGCAACTGAAGCCACATGTGAAACTTGGTGATATCTGCTGGAAGAGGCCATACACCTTGACCATCAGCATCTTCAGACAACCAGGAAGCTGAACCAAAGACAAATCCAGTAGTTGCTGTTCTTCTGTTTTAATTTTAAAATTACTTATATACCTAGCAGCCCAAACAAACATACCAATGCCCATTCCAGGAAGCCATAAAATAAAAAAATCAGACATCAACTCTCAGCTGCTACTACTATATCTCCCCAAAAAATTTGTTACTTCCAATGTTCCACTGTATTTACTTCAGGAACTACAAGAACAGCCATGCCTTACCTGCTACTGCCCAGGCCTATTGGAAGGAAATTGAAGCTATATATGTAATAACCTCCCCCATGGTATTGGATCAAAATGTCTTATTCTTTCAAGGTTGAGTTCTTGTTGGAGCCTTGCAGGTTACTGTTCTGCATCTATGTCATGACAGCCCACCAGCAGAGCGTTTTGGTCCATTTAAGACTTAGCAGTAGATGGCTAGAGATTTCTGGTGGCCACATTACAGGACAGAAGTAGAGCAATATGTTGTTTCATGCCCAGTTTGCTGCTGGTCAAAGAATGTTCCAAGAAAGCCAGTTCTCTGGTGCTATGTAACTTACCATCAAGACAATTGAACTAAATTTCTGGTGAACATCACATCTCTATACAAATAACATTCTTATTAATTATGGTTTCCATCTTTGTTTTTTCCCCCTCTGGATTCCCCTACTTAATCAATTACATCTGCAATTAATGCTTGCAGGAACTGAAGGCAATCCACCAAATCCTTCAGGTATGGAAAGCAAAAGAAAATAAAAATAAACATTTTGCTGATCAATATCAATAACCTGCAGCTGCCTCATTAATTGGAGACCAATTAAAGCTATGAATCACCCAGTAACCTATCATGTTAAACTACCTGCATCAAATAAAGTATACCATGTCTTCCATAGATCATTGTTGGCAGTTGGTGCTCCAATGTCTCATTGTTCAAATCCTCTGCCTCCACTACCTATCATGATAAATGATGAGCCCAAGTATGAGGTGGCACATATTTTGGACTCCAATAAGTATCAACACTGATTACATTGCTTGATGGACTACAAGAGAAATGGCCCAGAAGAATGGTGGTGAGGATGCATTCCAAGTTCATGCTCCACCTCTGATATGTCACTTCCATAATACTTCCAGAAGCATAAGTTTACAGCTGAGGTTGGATGGAGTTCTGGGGAGGAAGATAGTGCCATGACCCAAGTGAACATGTGGACTATCAACCTCAGGAGACTCTTGTCAGGAGTCACTTGAGGCTGATCAAACACAGGCACCATGGGAATGGCTGGAGCTATCAGCTTCACCTTCCAAGTTCTCAGATTCAGAGAGTAGAGCAGAGAACAGTACAGGTGCTCAATGAGGCTTCTTGTCAAACAAGGGAGTAACGCTCTTGATTAAAGATAGCTGTCTGCAGCCTAATTTAAAAGGCAGCTTTATCTGTTACTTTATTAGAGACAACTGTCTGATTTCTTCCTTTGGCATATCATTCTTGTGAATCTTCCTCATGAAACTCTGACCTTGGAGTGGCTGACAAACCTAACTCTTTGAACTTTGGACTGGATTTTAATTACTCTTCTGCATGTTCCTGTTAAACGCAAAATTGCTCAGACAAGATTTCTTTTCCAGAGGTTGTTTTGATTTACATTCTTTTCCTTGACTGCCGTTATCTATTCTGCCTTGAGTAAATTGCTATTTTTACCAGCAACTGTGTGAGAGTTTTAAACTGTCACTTTGCTGATGGACCTCCAATACGACGGACTGTATTCGAGGAGGGAACTGCTGGCCCTGCGCGACTCCCCCATCGCGCAGGTATGGCCCAATTCCATTCCAAGGGCCAGCCTCGATGAAGGGATCTGGAACCCAGAGAGGTGGCACTCAGCGACAGCACTGAGGGACCTAAGAAGACAAAGACTACGGGTCTTCTTA
>NW_015403412.1:0-3273 GCF_001527695.2 Protobothrops mucrosquamatus
ATAGAAGTAGGTAATAGGAAAAGTGAGAAGGATAATAGTAATACACTCCTCCTACATGATTAAATATCCTTAGGCATAAAGACAGTGCTGAAGACTAGACAGAAGCAGAAATATTAATAAAGGCTGCAATCATTGACAATTTAGCTGGGAATAAATGTCAGTGAACTGAATGAGAACTTACTTCTAATCAGATGCAAAATATATTATTACAACACCAGAATGATTGGTGAATTCATAATTTCTAGGTCTCAAAACTCAGTGGCTCTTACAGTAGCACAAGTTGAGCATTGTGCTAATCCTGATCTTATCTAACAGGCCATTTATCAGCCTACTGCAATGGATACAATCAAGCAAACAAACAATTTTTTTCCTTTTTTCCCCTCTCCTTCTTCATGTTTGTCCTCCTGTCTCTTACTCTTTCCCCATCTCTCCATGGAGTCTCACCTGGAATATTGCAATGCCACACCAAGTTGGTGTGCAATTTTCCAGTGCACAGATGATTTTCAAAATAAATTATCTAGACCGGTAAGAAATATTTTGTGGCAGACATTGCAAGAATAAAGACACAGATTTTGCTTATGTGTTTGTTCATCACAATGCTCTTAAAAAGTGCTAGTTGGCCATTCCCTGTCAAGAGATCAAAGCAGCAGAAGAATTATATTACTAATTTGTGCCAATTTATCAATCCTCAAGAAACCTGCACCGTACTATTATTGTCATCACTGTTTTAAGAGGTGATATTGACAGTTCTGGAAAAATGAGAATATACCATCAGAGGAAGAAGTGATAAGAAAAATCCTGGACTGTGCTGAGATGGACAAATTAACAAAAGAGATAAAAGAAAAGGAAGACACAGAGTACTATCTAATATGGAACAAGTGGTACGACTGGTTGGAGACTAGAAATAATAGAGGAGAATAAATGTGGAAAGGTCAAAAGTGGAAAATGTGTGCATAATAATGTATTATTCTTAGTATGAAGTATAGTATGAAGGAAGAAAAATGCAAATAAGAAATAATGGGGCAACAAGGACAAATATTCTAAAGAAGAATAAGGGGGCAAAATGTAAATAATAGAAGATTACCATTACGAAATCGCTGTTAAAAAAAGGGAGGAGTATATATATTGTGTGTACGTGTGTTATGTTTTGTTTTGTTATGTTTTGTTGGTTTAAAAAATAAAAAAATATTAAAAAAAGAAGTGATATTGAACACAACTGATTTGCGTATCAATTTGCCAAATGTATGTATGTGTCATGCATGAAACTTTGGCAGCTATATGCCTCTGCATTTCAACTTGCCTTTAGATGAGGGGGAGAGGAGTTACTCTCCATTGGGTACATGAAGAAACAAAACTTCTTCAATTCAGCTACAGACCGTGGAAGCCTGAAGTCTTGTCAAGGACACCAGAACAGGTGTGGATTTGAAGCAGATGGTTCCCATAATAAAGCGGACTTGTTGATATGCATTTTTTAAGACATTAGGGGTTTGGCTGGGAAAACTATTGTTTAAGTCAATGAATTGGTGTAGGAACCTCAGAGTTAGTTTTACTTCAACATAACCATGCAGTGTACTCAATAAACTGTACGATTTTCGGAAACGACATTAATCTGGAATTTTATTGGATTCTCGAGTTGGATGTTGACAGTGTGTGCTTCAAGGGGTTACAACTGCCAGTTTTGTGCTCCAGTCTGAGTTTAAAGGCATGACACTTTAACAATTCTCCAAACCAAATTTGATTTTGTGAGTAAAAATATAGGACATATATAGACAGATGCATTATCAAATGCATTATTAGCCTCCCTGTGTTCAAAAGCAAGGATAATGTAACTTTATATTCCATTTTATTCTAGTACAGGTAGTGCTCAACCTATGACCAAAATTGAGTCCAAAATTTCTGTTGCTAAGCAAGACATTTGTTAAGTGAGTTTTGCCCCATTTTACAACCTCTTTTTCCACATTTGTTAAATGAATCACTGCAGTTGTTAAGTTAGGGACACGGTTATTAAGTTAGGGACACGGCTTTCCGATTGACTTTGCTTGACAGAAGTTTGCAAAAGGGGATCACGTGACCCCGGGACACTGCAACCGTCATAAATATGAGTCAGTTGCCAAGCGTCTGACTTTTGATCACCTGACCATGTGAATGCTGCAAAGGTCGTAAATATGAAAAACAGTCCTAAGTCGCTTTTTCAAGTGTCATCGTAACTTCGAACAGTCACTAAATGAACTGTGCATCTACGTCAGCTGAAGTGGGAAAAATGTTTTTGCTTCCTTGAAATACCCTCTTTCCATATTTAATTCTAATGGGTGACTCTTCTCCTGGATAGTCTTTCCATTCAGCTAAAGAAGGCTTAAATTCTACACAGAGCACCTATGGATTGCAAATAACCTTAAATTCTACACAGAGCCCCTATGGATTCAGGAAGCCCTCCATTACAAATAATTAGGTTGTTAGTGATGTAGGTAAAATTAACTTGTTTATCTTTGTCTTCTTGATTGTGAGTTGAGGATCGCTAATCTGTGCCACACCCACACAGGACTATCAGCCAGCCTGGCTGCAACAATAACAATGAATACTATTTATTTACCTAAAGTATACCATGCCCTATTAATACACGTTTTGATTCTCAGCACAGTGTGCAAAGTAATTAGCATTGCTATTATTAGTAGTAATGGTGTCGATGTTTTTATTAACAATAACATCATGATGAGAATAAAAAAAAAAATAGTGTCAGACTTTTTAGATAAAATGCAAAGTTGCTTAATTAAAAAGGTTAAAGACTCCATGAAGGTTAGCTTCTAGGTAGTTGCTGGAAGATTTTCAAATGCTGATTTCGGGAATTTACATGGGCATATCAATATAGTTTTCTTGGCAACGATAGGGTGGAGAAACAAAACAACCACTTCATAAATGCATCAGGACAAGATTCAGCAGTCCATCTGCATTTAAAAGTCAAAGGCCACTCTTTCGAAGACAGCAAAGTCCACATTTTGGACAGAGAGGACCGCTGGTTTGAAAGAGGGGTCAAAAAGGCATCTATATCAAAACTGAACAGCCCTCTCTCAACAGAAGGCGAGGGATACAACATCATCTATCTCCAGTCTACAACACAGTCCTTTCAGCAGTTCCAAGAAGGCTCCACACCCATTTGCATCACTCAGATGACCCTGAGGACACAGGTAAACCTCCAGGTGGCCTCAACGACTCTCTAAAAGGATGCAAATGACCAGCTTGTCTGCAAGGAGTATAAATCCTTCCATTCCCCACCAT
>NW_015403413.1:0-3273 GCF_001527695.2 Protobothrops mucrosquamatus
AAATCCCACGTTTGGGTCATGTTTATTTTTTTCCAGGACATCCATATTATGGCTTAACATAGCACTGAGCATAAATTGGTTTGTTTGCTTCATCTGTTGGCTGTTGCTTTTATTGTATTTATTCATTTAAAACCTTCACTGTATATAGTCTCTTATCTTATACTGAACTCTGGGCTATCCTTTGAGGGTAATAATATTTTTACTTGTTTGTTTTGGTTTAGTATGAAGTGTGAATCTACCTATTGTGGCTTATTGCAGTGGTTCTAAAGCTGTGGTCACAGGGGTCCGCAAAGGCTTGAAGAAATGTTATGTTTAAATCTAGAGTTAAGTCTTGGGGGTCCATGGCCATGGTCCGTGGCCACAAAAGGTATTTAAAGGAAATAAGAAAATATTGAGAACCACTGGCGCGTTGGATTGTGCAGACTAAGCCATTACAGTTTGCTCAGCAGGTCACACTTTAAAATTGTGGCTTTCCTAACCCGGCTTCCATCATCAATGAAGCATCTTTTTCTTGCATATTGTTCACACTTTATGGTCTTGTTTTTCCATTGTTTCTAAGTTCTCCATCAAATCTGCAGCTGTAGAAATTAGGCAAATGTTTTCTCGAAATTTCTCAAGGGCAAACAGCTCCCACCGTATTAGGGACGACTGCTGATGGGAAGGCTTTTCCCACAAGCTTTTCCTCTGGGATAGCTGCAGCTTTGTGGACAGGACATTCCCACCTCCTCTTGGCCGCTATCCTCCATAGCGCATGACTACCATGCTCCCTGCACATGTCTCCAAAATTCCCTTCTTCTTAGAAAGTCATTTCAAAAGCCAGTAGGGAAAAACGATGCTAGAATTCTAACCTTCTGAAAAGTCATTCCCAACATCTTCTTCAACTTGTTTTGCTAAAGACAGATGCTCAAATTCAGGAACACAGGAAATTGGGAGCATTTGGGATTTGATTAAAACAGGCTGTAATGGTGCACCAAACCCTCTTCACTTTGAACAGGTGTATAAAGGTACATAATTGGGAGACGGTGAGTTCTAGTCCTGCCTTAGGCCATGGAGGATGGCCAGGTGACTTTGGGCAAGTCCCTTCCTCTCAGCGCAACCCACCTCAAAGGGTTGTTGTTCTGGGGAAAATATGAGGCAGGTATTAAATATGTTCACTGGCTAAAATAAAAAAAAAACAAGGTGGTGAAATCTCCATCAGTCAATTGCAAAAGAACAGCTGACATCCTGTGTTGATATCTTTAACACCATCCAACATCCACATCTGCCTCTCTCAGGTCCTTGGGGAGGACTCCATAGATGGATAAAAATGTCAAATCCAATCTCAGTATCTGGCAGAGACTGTGAGACCAGCTATAAGCATCATCATCATCATCATCATCATCATCATCATCATCATCATCATCCACTAAATGAAACTGTTGCTTGCATCCTCTTTTTAACACTAGAGCAGCGATGATGAACCTTTTGGGTTTGGCATGTCACAAATTAGAGTAGGAGTGGAATTAGAATTAAATGGAATAGAATAGAATAGAATAGAATAGAATAGAATAGAATAGAATTGAATAGAATAGAATAGAATAGAATAGAATAGAATAGAATAGAATAGAATAGAATAGAATATAGAACAGAATAGAAAATAGAACAGAATAGAATAGAATATAGAACAGAATAGAATATAGAACAGAATAGAAAATAGAACAGAATAGAATAGAATATAGAACAGAATAGAATATAGAACAGAATAGAAAATAGAACAGAATAGAATTAGGCTGCTGTGTTCTTGAAGCGGCTTCGGAGCATGCTCTCACGTGGTCTTGGCAGCCTCTAATGACCGCATGAAAGCATGTCCATCCTCACATGATGTTTGGAGGTTCCGGAGGCCATGAGCGAGCACGGCCCTCTTGCACACCTTTCAGAGGGTGTGGAGGCCGCACAAGAGCGCATCCCATCCTCACATGGCCTCCGCAGAGTCAGAAAAGTGCGTAAGAACAGGGTGTGCTTTCAAGAATAATTATTGTCAAGTGTTGGTGAATGTTGGTGTGTCACCCAATGTGTTGTGGCATGCCATCTTTGACACACATGTCATGGGTATGCCATCACTGCTTTAGACACGCGGACTTCAACTCCCAGAATTCCCCAGCCAGCATGCGATTTCATCAGCCATTGTCTCCATTCAAGCCATTCAACAGAAGTTGAGGACTAGAAGCTTCTTTGATTAAAACCCCGGCTGAGGGCCCCTGAGTTCCTGAGCACAAGGTAAACGTTCCTCTTCAGCAGAATTATGAAGCATTATTTGCAAGTGCTGCAGAGCAGGAGATCTCCAGAGTACTTACAGTTTTGCCAGAGAAGTCAAGTGCAGGAACACTTCAGCATTTAAGGTGCTGATCTTGTTACTGGAAAGATCCCTGGAGAGAAAAAGAGCAGATTAAGCTTGTTATCAATCACCATTATGCTTATCTCTAGACTCAGAACAAGGGGCTGGAAAACACGGATTTGCTCAGCACAGTTGACCCATTTCAGCTACCAATTATTCCATGTCCCTCTAATACTGGAGAAACAAGCCCCCATATTCATAAAAAGAGCCCAGAATATTTCACTAATAAAATGCATTCAGGAGGGATAAATAAATATGATGGGTGAACACAAAACAACAGTTATTTGAGAAAAGTCACATAAAAATCCATTTTTTAAAACCATTTCTTGAAGCAAAACAAATCCCACTTTAAAGTAGGTACCTGTGGGACTACTGACAGACCAGCTATAAATAGGAAAGCAGGGCCTTTTGATGTTAAAAAGGGAGAATGAAAAGCAAGCAATTCACTGTTCCTGCATTAGCAAATATTTACGCTACTTTCCCTTTTCTTCCAAAATGTCCCCTGGCTTTAGCCTTTTATCTTCAGACAGGTTTTAAGGACTAAGCTATTTCAGTTTGCTTTTTAATTGTAACTAATTCCTACTGATGCTTTTAATTATCCTAGATATTTATAAGATATTTATAAACACACACACACAGTATAGATATAAAAAAGCTGTTATCATAATACTGCTATTTTGATTAATGGTATTTGTACATACACATGGGAATATATTAGTAAATTTTCACATCTAGTTTTATTGTACTATATAGACTTTAAGCAAAGATTAACTACAAGTGTAATCAACATTCAATTTGGTAGCTAACACAGTTTGTATTAAATCCTCAACTGGCTGAACCACAGTCAGTTTCCCAAACAATCCTCATTTCTCATTTCTGAAAACAATTATATAAAAAAG
>NW_015403414.1:0-3273 GCF_001527695.2 Protobothrops mucrosquamatus
ATAGATAGATAGATAGATAGATAGATAGATAGATAGATAGATAGATAGATAGATAGATAGATAGATAGATAATATAGCTATTAGATATAGATATAGATAGATGATATAGATATATTCTTACACTGTTATCATTGCTCAATCATTTTGTCTTTATTTGTCTTAAATCAAGGGCAGGCATCAGGGATAATGACTACAGAGGGAGAGGTGATATGATGAACTACAGTGAAGCAGAAGTTTCTCAAGAAAGAAAGAGCACATTCCAAGGAGAAGAGGCTGAGACAAAAGACAACACAGCCCAGAGCTGATAGAAGGTAAAGGAAGAGATAGGATAGCCACTCCCTAGAATCTCCCAGGATATATCTGTTAGGATGAGAGTAGTAAAGATTTAGTCTGGCAAGATTCTGTCTATTGCTGTGAGCAAAATGAAGAACTGAACTTGTGGCTGGATTGTTCTATATTGTTCTTGGGCTGGATCTGATAGCAGATCAGTGGATCAGTGGACACTGATAAGGTAGGATTTCCTTTTATAACACTAGGGCCTTCCTATCTTCCTTCTCTGTGGCTTTTTTTTTTTTTTTGCCTGTGTGGATTTCTAAATAGTCACTCATACTAACATAGCAATAGGAAAAATAAAACTAAAAAGTAGAATCTCCTTCATTTTGAGTTCAACTTCTGCTATCTTCATGGATACATTCATATAATTTTTATGACAATAATACCAACTATCTTCTTTTTCAATACTTTTTTTCCAACTTTGTAAGTTTAGCTTTTTTAAATCAATCATTTTTCTCTTACTATCTATTTATTAAATTTATATGCCACCCATCTCACTCAAGTGAGAGAGAAACCTTAAAATATCGATATTAAAATTCACAGAAATTAAATTATTATATGAATGAATCTCAATGGATATTAGCACATTGTGGTTATCCAGGCTGATAAAGACCTAAGAAGCTGTATTTGCATAACATGGTTAGTGTTAATCTATTCAATTTTGTTTTATATTTTGTGAAGTCACCCCATTTGGTCAGTTTATGGATCAATATACTGAGCAATGTTTTTAAAGTTTAATTCAATAAATAGGGTAAGCATATGTCAACTCAACCAATGGGTTTCAAGATTCAAGATTATGGAGCAAATAAGAATTCTAGCTCAACCATGATTTTATTACTTGTTGGACATTTTATATGAAGGTGTTAATTCAAGTATAGATAAATATGGAATGTTTGGCATATCTGTAACTGAGACAACTCAATAAACAGGCCATGTATGAATTATTCTGTGAGACTTCCTATAGATTTCAATGGGGTACCTGTGGTCCTCTAATACTGTGACCTACAATCTCCAGCCTCTCTTACTAAGATACTAGGAACTGTAGTTTAATACTAGTGGATTCAGTTTTCCTAGTTTTATTTAAATTATTCTGTAGTAACTCTGTGGAGAGACAATTACGTGCCATGCACCTTGTTTTCTACTCTGTACATACATATAGACAGTGGTTCCAACTGTTGACAATACCTGAATATATTTAGCATGCATGGAACCTCATTGTTGTATTTTTGTTTGTTTAGGAAGGAGAAGCTACTGCTATAGCAACAAGAAATAAGTCTTCAAGCCTGAAATAGTGCATATTTGTACATTTAAAATGGTAACTTTCCACAGATTCTGGTACAGGAGAAAAAGGCAAGATCTGCCTTTTAGACTCTAGATGATTTTAGAAAGCCATGTTTGCATAACATTTTAATAGAGTAAATTAGCATTCTGCTCTGAATGCAAACAATGTAGAGGTGGAAACTGTGGCAATGGAGAAAACAGAATCTGTATATCAATTAAAATAGCCATTTCAGCTCTATGATTCTCTTCACTATGAAAACAAAAAATACTTCTACACCATAGCCATGTCCCTTTGTTGGTTTCTCAAAAGCAGTTTGAAACAGGCGCAGCTGCAACAAAATTTGTTGGTTTCAAAATGGCAGGCATGACTGGATGATCAAAGCCCTGCCTCTTTTTAATATGCAACACATACTTGGCATGCATGTATAAAGGGATGGTTTCACCAACATGGCTCCACTCACCCAATTGCGCTTGACAAAGAGCCAGTTTCTACTAGTGTTGAAGATAGCTGGCTAGAAACAAGGATGGTTCTAAGTCTCACCTTAGGCATGAAAGCCAGTTGGGTGACTTTGGGCTAATCACTAGGAGAGTTCATGTTCCGTCTTAGGCGTGAAAGCTGGATGAGTAATTTTGGACCAGTCACCAGAAGATTGTGAGTTCTAGTACTGCCTTAGGGATGAAAGCCAGCTGGGTAACCTTAAGTCAAGCACTCTCTCTCAGCCCAACTCATCTCATAGGATTGCTGTTGTGGGAGGAAGGAGTAGAAGGTATGTTTGCTGCCTTGAGTTATTATAAAAATAATAAAGAGAAGATATAAAATAAAAATAAATTGAAATAATTTTGAAGCCAATGCATGTGGTTGTGGATGCTCCTGGTTTGAAATCGTCATGATTGTCTTCTGCAAATCCAGAATGCTATGTCGAAGACCCAAAATCATTATCGGCCCAAAGCTGCTTCACATCCAGTAGCAACAGACTTTTTATGTCTACTCCATAGGAAAGGGAAATAAAATAAATACAACATTCAGGTAGCTGGTGCTTTGTAGCCAGCAAATGGGAAGAAGATGCTCTACCCATTTTGCTTGGGTCATCAAAAGGGAGATGCAAAATTGTCAGGCTACCATCCCCTTGTGGAACCTTTGGGGCAGTTAAAATTCAGAAGCTGGGAGGTGGCAAGCATTTCAGATAATGGCAAAACAAACAGCTTTAAAACTCCACAGTGCACTAGTATTTTTACCTGGCAATCCACTTCAGCCTGGTTCCTCTTGCATTGTACCTGAAATGGAAGTTAATCTCCTGCCAGGCAGAGATGATAGGATGTCACAAGGATATGGAACTAATCTAGAAGCAGCACAAATGCTTCACGTATAAATGACCCAAGATCCAAATAAATTTGGGGGTTGTTCAATTGTGCCTGAATACCCGAGATATTTTCCTTTTCTTAGATTGAATAATCCAAACTAAGAAACTAGAAATCTCTTCCAAGTGTGTTTTTCTGTGTATTTGTGGCCAATTTGACAGTGAGGTCTATGTCCTCTTTTCTACCAATCAAGCTTTATTTATTTATTCATTAAATTTGTTGAGGCTGCCCAACTTCAAAGAGACTGTGCAGCCTACAAAATATCAAACATCTACTTAAAACATGGCTAAATCATGTTAA
>NW_015403414.1:10661-13500 GCF_001527695.2 Protobothrops mucrosquamatus
AAACTATCTAGTAAGGCTGTATTACTATTCTTCTTCTCATCTTTCCTATTACCTATCTCCTTATCTACTTATGACTATAACTTTGTTGCTTGTAATTTATGATTTATATTGTTTTATTTAGTATCCTAGTATGATTTATGTTGATTGCTTATATAGTATCCTATGACTATCACTAAGTGTTGTATCTTATGTCTTATGAGGAATGTATTTTTTACAATGACTATCATCATGATTTATCACTTATTGCTTTTATGTACACTGAGAGCTTATGCACTGGAGACAAATTCCTTGTATGTCCAATCCCACTTGGCCAATAAAGAATTCTATTATCAAATGCTATACTATTCTGCACTAGTCAGTCGCTGTCTGGTGTAATTAGGACCTTCAAAAGCACTTAAAGAATTACACGTTTTGCCTTGAAAAGATTAGTAAAAGCAGGATAAGGCAGGTTTCCTCAATGTTAATGGTTGTCATGTAGAAGAGACAATTTTTACCAATAACTGAATCGTGTGAAATACAAAATAGCAATCTTCAGTTTCAGAAATGCAATTATCAGTTGAACATCAGAATACCTTTCTTAATGGTAATGACAGTTTGACAGTAAACACATCATCAAGGGAATTGAATGAATTCAAAAGATATATTGATATAGAGACTGGATAGACAGTTTTAGGAATGCTTCAAACTCGATCCCTGCACTCAAGCAGGATTAAACTTGACAGAGTCAATGATTCTTCCAGCTCAATTCGATAATTCTGTTAGTTGAAACAAACACAAAATAACATATTTACTAGAGACTTCCAAAGAACTTTCAGGAAAGTTACAGTATGAATTCAAATAAAAAAACAGTTCAAACAGCACCAAGACATAGAAAATATACAAGCTTGGAACCCTAATATTGACCTATATATAGTACTTGTTGTCTTAATCATTTATATGTTCTTAGGAGACTGTGTAGGCAGTAATATTATTTATTCCTTCTGTACAAAGAGTTGAAAACTTTTTTGGGGGGAAGTGAAGGTTATTCATTTATTTACTCAAAGATCTATTTCTAATATATGATAATCCTAGGAGATCACAATAATAATCAGTAATAACAGAATAAATAAAACCCACCCAAACCCATGACCACAACATTTATCTCAACTCCAGCACCACAACATCCCATAAAATCTACAGATTCTTACATTTGCTACATATTTGGCTTTTCAGTGATGTTCTTGGACTAAAAACTATATTTACTTAATTTAATGGAAACTTATTTTCATTAACTTTACTTTAATTACATTATTAATTAAGGACAATTGAGGGTTTATACTATTTATTTAACCAATTTCCATTCTGTCAAAATCACAATTTGGAATCCAATTTTAGAGGGATCTTTTGGGCAGTGCTCAAAGCTTGGTAGAGAACTCATGGTTCTGGAAATATACACAAATATGAAGTTTTGCTCATGTAGGTGGCACATGGAACTCCTTGCTCCAAGAAATTACATTACACTTTGTTCTCTATTTGCATTCTGCCAGTGACAGAATCATTTCTTTTATAATATGCTTTTAGTTCTGTTATTGCTTAATTTATCTTATTTATTTTTAGATTTTGATTCTGTAGATTTTGAATTCTGTTTTTTTTTTGGCTCCCGATGTTGCTTTTAGTCTGGCACTATTTTAATTATGATTTATTTTTATTTCTCTATGTGCTTTTAGCAGTTTTTAGTTATTTCAGTGGGCTGAATTGAGAGAGGAAAAATAACTTATGTTTTATTAATACCCATATATATATAAAATGGTTTATTGTCAAATGTGTATGCACATTAGAAACATATAGCATATGTGATCGGATGGATTCCTGTGGGTTGATATCAGAGAGACTTGTAATTTCAGTCACTATTCTAAGAACACATTCTCCAAATGTGTCTTTCTTTACATGTACTAGGAAACTTAAAAGGAAAGCACCAGAAGAAGTACAAAATGGATCCAGAAGTAGTCCACTGAGTGATAAGAATGAGGTACCATTATAGTCAGATATAAGTAACAAAATGATGTTGGAGAGGAATCTGTAAGAATACTCCCTCTGAAAATTGAAAAGGGACTAATAATTTCCATTAGTTGTGGACAGCTGAGCACCAACATGGAAGACCAGGGAGGTGGTATAAGAAAATTAAGACGGCCCTGCTGGATCTACTTAATGATACTTCCAGCCTAGGAGTCTGTGTTTCACAATGACAAACCAGAAACATTCAGAAAGATCATAAACAAGGAGAGGAGATCAATAGCCCTCTTCTGCTCTTGCTTTCCAAAACCAGCCATTTAATATATGATGCCTACATTTTGGAAGGTATGATGACTTCATTGCTTTATCCTCCAAAAATTTACCCAGTCTCCTTTTATCAATGCTTAAATTGATGGGTATTGCTGGCTCTAATGGCATTGAATTTGGCAGTTTTAATTCTGCATTGTAAAACTAAGTACTTCCTTTTATTGGCTCTCAATTTTCCTGCATTAATTTCAATGAATATACCTGAGTTCTAATTCTCTCTCTCTCTCTCTCTCTCTCTCTGTGTGTGTGTGTGTGTGTGTGTGTATGAGAGAGCGCAGCAGTATGCGGAAGAACGACTAAGAGTTCAACGCAAGAGGATTACCGGGGCCCGGTCACGAGATCTAGGAGCCGGGTGCAAAAGGCACCGCTCCTATAAAAAACAGCTACCCCACTGATGGCTAGTCACCCTGACGAAGCCGGCAGGAGGCCGGCGAAAGCTAGGTGTTTTAATGTTTTAATAGCAATAAATTTTTGTAACTTTTTAATCTCCTGGTGGTCTCACTGCTTGTGACCCTTCGAA
>NW_015403415.1:0-3273 GCF_001527695.2 Protobothrops mucrosquamatus
AAGCGAGGTGGTTCACAAGGCTAATAAAATCTGGAAGTGTTTTATATCCTTGCACACATGCATGCACACACAGAAAAGGTCCCGGCAACATCAGAATGACCCCACGGGCATCAGACTGAGAAAACCTCCATTTCAGCTCCTCTTGTAGCAGTGGCCCCCACAATGCTTCATGGAAACCCACAGGCAGGTCAATAAACAGAAAGGCCTCTCCTCTCTCATCCGTTCCCCAGGAGCCGCATCCAGAAGCCTCACATTTCTTAAGAGGAGAAGGTCTGTTCCACTTATATCATCCTCTCCTAACACGGTTAATAGTTTTTGATAGATTTTGTATTGTTGATGGATTTATCTAAGCCCAGAGCATTTGGGGAAGTAGTAGTTTCTTTAGTCTAATTGAATTTGTGGGCAAACAGTTTCACTGAATACACTCTGCTGTGATTAGAGAAAGAAAAAAAATGGATTATTATTATGTACACCACAATGTAGTATCGCAGTGGCCACTTGGAATACTGCATCCAATTTTGGTCACCATTATGTAAAAAAGATGTTGAGACTCTAGAAAGAGTACAGAGAAGAGCAACAAAGATGATTGGGGGACTGGAGGCTAAAACATATAAGGAACAATTGCTGGAATTGGGTATGTCTAGTTTAATGAAAAGAAGGACTAGGGGTGAAATGATAGCAGTGTTCAATTATCTCAGGGGCTGCCACAAAGAAGAGGGAGTCAAGCTATTCTCCAAAGCGCCTGAAGGCAGGACAAGAAGCAACGGATGAAACTAGTCAAGGAGAGAAGCAACCTGGAACTGAGGAGAAACTTCCTGACAGTTAGAACAATTAACCAGTTGAACAACCTGCCTCCAGAAGCTGTGAATGCTCCAACACTGGAAGTTTTTAAGAAGAGACTGGACAGCCATTTGTCCGAAATGGTGTAGGGTTTCCTGCCTGAGCAGGGGGTTGGACTCGATGACCTCCAAGGTCCCTTCCAATGTTATGATGATGATGATGATGATGATGATGGCCTTCATACACATAGAGTTCTTCTCAAGAACCTAGGATGTTGTAATGTATCTGTGTAGCATATGTGCAAATCCAAGCAGTGCGGCTTTTTGCAACTGACAGATGGAAATTTTGTCAATGTGGAGATTTTCTAAGTGCAGTCCAAGACTTCTAGGTATGGCATCCAATGTAGCGATAACCACTGAGACCGCCACAGAGGGTTTACGCCATAATCTTTCAAATTCAATTTTCAGATCTTGATACTTGTGATCTTCTCCAATTCTTTGTCTTCTTTTCTACTGTCATTTAGTATTTGCCACATCAATTATCCATACTTTCTTTTTTTTCAGTTAAACACAGATAAATCTGTTTTGTTATGAGCCAAGTCTTTATCAATTTGTACTTGGAAATCCTACAATATTTTTACCTACTGATTTTGCAACTATTTGTTCCCACAATTTTTTATTATTGGTGCATTATAATTTCCACTGAATTATTTTGGTGATTGTGTTATGTCATAGTTTATAATCTGTTTATACAATCTTGCTAAGCTGAATTTATGACCTACTTTTTCTTCTGATTCTTTGCAACAATCTACACTTTAAATCATTTGATGATATTTCAATTCTGGCAGCCAATTCTGAGCAGCCAAAACCAAGCTTTTAGTTTCTTTTTTCTTTTTTTTGATGTTCCAGTGATAATAATAATATAGGTAGTCCTCAAATAACAACTGTATTTGAGCCCTGAATTATGGTCATAAATTGTTGCAGTCATTAAACATGACCATGCCCAATTTTATCACCTTTTTTGTGGGGGTTATTGAATCCATTTTATCCAATAGCTGGTTTTTTTTGCCAGAAAATGAAAGTAAACGGCCAAAACCAGCAAAACATGTCAAAAATCAAGTGGTCGCTCAGTGACTGATCATAATAATTATTATATCTCAAGACCACTCTTCACTTTCTAATGAAAAAAATTAAGAAGCAAAAAAACAAAAAAGAAAAGGTAAAGTTTCTTTCAAGCCAAAGCTGACTTTCACAGCTGTGTGCACATGTCAAGTAGTCTCTATGACAACAACATGGAAGTGCTTCGTTTAATTAATTGCATTCCTATGCTGCTCTAATGCAAGCAATTCTCTGAGTACCATACCCAATAATAGAAACATTAGAGCAAAAGCGATACACAAACTAATGGCAAAGCAAAATATAACGCTTTCCTTTTTTTGGGATGCATATTGGGCCCCGGGCGTTCAGAGTGTTCTGAAATGCATTGAATCGGTGTGATTTTGTTCTTGTGCAACTTCATCATTACCATGAGAAGATGCCAGTCAGTAGATGAGGCAGCCAGGTTCTTCCACAAGTTTCTTTCTGAGACTCAGCTGAGCACTGCTTTCCAATTTATATAGCCACCTAGAGTTTACCACATGGCCATAACGTGTATTTTTCTGCTAAAAGCTGGAGGGTTAGACAATGATCGAATGTTCTAAAATAATGGGCCATTCCTCCGGATCACAACACAGAAAAGGGGCTTTGAAAACAAGAGGGGCCATGAAACACCAGTATGCTGGGGATTTTTTTTCTTTAATAATTGGGTCTTTCTTTAATCATTGGTCTCTTGCACTGCCATCTTTCTTTCTCTTTAAAAGGACTTAGATCTATTCTATTCTATTCCTCTTTAATCAAAAGAAAAAAGAAGACCCAACAGCTAAAACCTACAGCAAGAAACAAGTCAGTTAAAACCCACCATAAAATAGTAGAACTAAATTGTGTCCAGCAAAATGGTTCCTTGTTATGCTCTCACTATACATGTCTTCTATTTTAGGCGTCAGAAAGAAAGGCCCTTTCAAAGAATCTTAACATTCAGATGGGCTCATAGATGGGCTCATAGGGAAGGGATGGGCTCATAGGGAAGGGCTCATAGGGAAGGGAGAATCAGATGGGCTCATAGGGAAGGGAGAATCTCTTTTTTGAAATAAATTGATTGCAATGTTGGACTTAAATGGTCAATCCCAGCACTTTGAATTATATCCAAAAGGACCAATTATTATTCCTTAATCTATTTCTTCATTTTATTAATACCAATTTACAATGCCTTGGTAAGGCCACACTTGGAATACTGCATCCAGTTTTGGTCACCACGATGTAAAAAAGATGTTGAGACTCTAGAAAGAGTACAGAGAAGAGCAACAAAGATGATTAGGGGACTGGAGGCTAAAACATATAAGGAACGGTTGCTGGAATTGGGTATGTCTAGTTTAACAAAGAGAAGGACGAGGGGGGA
>NW_015403416.1:0-3273 GCF_001527695.2 Protobothrops mucrosquamatus
CTCCGGTTTAAGGGAAATTTTGGGGGAGGAGTCTGAGCAAATAAACAAAGGAACCTCTTTGAAGTTGCAAGTGGACAGGTCACAGTCCTTGGAGGATGTTCTCATTGTGCGGAAAAACTAATTGACAGAGGAAGTGTATCACAGGTTATGAGGCCTGTGCAAAGCAATTTGATACCCATTATCCATTTGATTTTGTTTGCTGAATCGATCTGATTTGAAAAATCAATGTGCTTCAATCTGAACATCCGAATCATGTTAAATCAAATCATTCAATTTGATTTGAATTGATTCAGAGACAAAAAAAAACCCCACCCCCAAACAAACCACGGCTTGTTCATCCACACAACTAGTGACCAAATCAGTCTGAATGCACCCTCAGGCTATTTCCTGAGATGAGTCAGAAGAAGAGTTTCCTCAATGCTTTAAGCATCTAGAATTTCTCAGCTGGCATAAAAATGACTGGCTCTGAGGCACAGCGTGACCTCCTCTGCCCACTCTATCCACAGCTGAAGGAAGTTGGGGGTGTGACAAGATGTCCAGGAAGATCTAAATAGAACTGAATTTGAAGCCTTATTTTTCTTCTTGGCCTGGATAGATCTCTTGCAATGCACATCTAATTAAATTAAACCACATAGTAAACTGTAGCCGAAGCCTAAGAAATATTCAGTAAGATTTTCTGCTGGAGAAATATGAACTTGCAGCAGAGGTGATCAGGAAAATACAGAGCTTGTGAATTTCCCATAAGACATTCAGAAAAAAAAGGGGAGCATCATCCACGCAACTAAAGGGATCATTTGGAGGGGGCAATGATCCATTCCCCAAGTTTCAGAATTAGATTTTGAACCCCAAGCCCTCAGCTCTGTAAGAAGGAGAAGGAGAGTTTAGAGGTTAGGGCCCCTCCTTCAAAATAATGCCAGTCTCTTCCATAGTTCTGAGTTGTAAGGGCAAAATTTCCAAGGCCAAATTTTGGCTAAAGGCTAAAATTATGCAGAAGATGAATGGAAAAATTTTGAGATATACTTTTGCCTTTAAACAGAGATTAATTTGAATTTGGAATGAGGCATGAGCAGATGCTCATTTATTTATTTATTTATTTGCAAAATTTATTTATTTATTTGCAAAATTTATTTATTTATTTGCAAAATTTGCTTCAACCCTGGAGGATTCTAAATAGGATAGAAATACAAAACTGCATAGTCAATGCAAACAGTAAAATACAATTACTCTTAAGGAATGGAATTACATTGTGCTGAAAATTACATATCTTATGCTGACACTTCCACCCCACTCAGGTTCCCAAACAGCCAGGTTTTTACAAGGCCTTTAGAGTTGGGAGGGGGCATCTTTGCCTTGGGGAACAAGCTATTCCAAGGAAAGGACCTGCCCAGATAATGGCCTATTTCAGACCCTATCGTATCTCTCAGTGGATAGGACCTTTACATGTGTTTTCCATCCATTTGAGTGGCTAGGCAGACTGTATATGTACGGTATATGGGACAGGGCATCTTGCAGACATCTAGACTTTGAGACATATAGGATTTTATGACCAGAATCCTCTGACTATTAAGCCACTGGGGGCTCCTTCCTTTCTTGTCCTGTCCTTTCCTATGCAGCATTTTTTTCTCTCTTCCCCCAAGGGCATTTCCACATACCATTATAACATCTGAATAGGAGCCAGAACACCAAACACATCTTCTCAAAATCCAAATGCAACACATCTTCCCACCAGAAGTGTATGCAATATCCATGCAATTAAAGCCTTGCCCTTTTTACCATGGAAATACCCCTGCACATATGGAATCTGTCTCTCATCTGTCTCTCATCTATCTATCTGTCTGTCTGTCTGTCTGTCTGTCTGTCTGTCTGTCTGTCTGTCTGTCTGTCTCTCTCTCTCTCTCTCTCTCTCTCTCTCTCTATCTATCTATCTATCTATCTATCTATCTATCTATCTATCTATCTATCTATCTATCTATCTCCAAGATACTTTTCTCTCTGTCTCTTGCAAGATCTGTCCTGTCTTCTGTCTGAAGTTATTGATTCTGCTATTTCAGATTCAGTATTAAGTACAGCAAATCACCATCTCCTTTAAGAAATAGATATCTTGGGGGAAAAGATTCCTAGCTTGTAACCATGAATCTATCAACTGCCTTTGCTGGCCTGCTCAGTCTTTCATAAGTCCCAGTTAAGGACACGATATGGCAGCAGGATAAAGGATGAAATAGGAGGGTGATAAATGGGATTTGCAAAAATCCCAGCAAGTATGATGGGGGATAGTTGCTTTTATGAATCACTGAAGCGCAGTGACTGCATTTTTCCATTGGAAAAAAATCATAGGGCCCCATTGAGACCTCTTATTCCATGGTCTGTGCAAATGATTCCACCCACTCTGTGGCAGTGAGTTCCACAAGTTAATATATTCCTTGGGTGACCTTGAATTTTAGCATTGAGTAAAATGATTTTTTCTCTTCAAGCAGGCAATGAACAAATCTTTGAACCCGTTTTGTTTTATTCATTTCTCATATCCAAATAGCAGCATACAACAGAGCACTCAGCTGTTTTTGATGCTTCTTTTTCTCCCCTCAGGATCAGTCATAATTTTTTCTCCTTACATTTTGATGTGAAAACCTATATAATCATTGAAACCTTTCTCTGGCTTTTTTCAAACACAGGAGGCCTTGCCAGACCATACCTCCGTGTTTCAATTTCCACTTGGTCATGCTGACTGCACAGTTCCTTCTCTTTGGCTATGCTCTGGGCATGCATATCTGTGTGTTTGGCTTATGTCTATAGATTGCATTCTGAGTCTTTAATCATTTATTCAGTATTTGTTATATGTCTGTCATAAGGATGTTTGAAAGCATGGCACAATCCCAGAAGTTTCCCAGCTGTTTCATGAGTTTGTGGGAGGTAGGAAAGGAATAATTTCCCCTGTCATATTCTCTTCTTTTGAAGATATCCAATGCAATACATTTCACCTCCAGAACCAGGCTGATTTAATTGGTTTTGTTAAATCCACTGTGATATCTATAATCAAAATTGTGTCACGTTATAAAAATGGTCCTTAAAACTCACACACCTATGCGATTTTCCATGGATTTAGATTCCACTGGATTTGAAAAGTGTTCACAGTCTGACTTAGAGCACATATAATGGTGCAGCCAGATGTTCATGGATGGTGAGAAAGAACTCAATTTGGAAAATGTCAGTGATTGGAGTGAAGAAAAATGAAAGCACCTAGGATTTTTCAAGGATGGAATTCCTCAGCAAACTAAG
>NW_015403416.1:11398-13331 GCF_001527695.2 Protobothrops mucrosquamatus
CATCATCATCATCATCATCATCATCATCATCATCATCATCATCATCAAGTTGGAAGTGACCATGGAGGTCATCTAGTCCAACCCCCTGCTCAGGCAGGAAACCCTATACCATTTCGGACAAATGGCTGTCCAGTCTCTTCTTAAAAACTTCCAGTGTTGGAGCATTCAAAGCTTCTGGAGGCAGGTTGTTCCACTGGTTAATTGTTCTAACTGTCAGGAAGTTTCTCCTTAGTTCTAGGTTGCTACTCTCCTTGATTAGTTTCCATCCGTTGCTTCTCGTCCTGCCTTCAGGCGCCTTGGAGAATAGCTTGACTCCCTCTTATTTGTGGCAGCCCCTGAGATATTGGAACACTGCTATATGTCCCCCTTCATCCTTCTCTTCATTAAACTAGACATACCCAATTCCAGCAACCGTTCCTTATATGCTTTAGCCTCCAGTCCCCTAATCATCTTTGTTGCTCTTCTCTGTACTCTTTCTAGAGTCTTCCTAGCCCCCATCCAAGTTTGTATGAGATAAGAGAGCAGATACAAATTCAGTCATTTCCCTTCAAGCAATTTTTTGTCCCTGAGTGTTCTACAACAGTGACTATACTGAGGCAGGTCTGCCATGCTGGGAAATAGCCTTTGTAGAGGAAAGGCCAAAATTCATATTACTTCCTTATTTCCAGGACTTGGCCCAACATGGCCAGGTTTCTCTAAAACTAGCGTTAGTTCTTGCAATGAAATGGGAAATATCTCCTTAAGAAATCAAGGTCTTTAAAAGAAGCTTTATTTAAATCATTCCCATAAAATTCTGCTGGAGCAATACAAATAGCTGATACACCATCAGCAATATCAGAAGCAGCCTAATTCTGATTCTGATCATTTGTCCACACAGCTCAGGGCTGAAACTTTTCTCATTCTCTCTGGAGTTACCAGGAATTGATGCTGGGACCTTGGACCCTCAGTGGGATGTAGCAAGTGGTGTCCAAATGAGAGTCCAAATGAGAGGCTCATTAGGGTTTCCACCTAAAAGCCTTTCTAGTTTTACTTTCTCAGACATTTTGAAACCAAATAACTTGGTGTTGTTTGAGTGTCTTGTTCTGTCCATTTTATTCCCAATAGTTTGTGGGTTTGTACCTGTGTTATATTTCACTGTTTTTTTGCTTTTATGTTTTGTTCTATAATAATAATAATTTTGGTTGAGTCATCTGACTGATTTACACCTACTCATTGCCAAGTAGTTTAACAACATGCTACAAGGAGCTGAAATTAAAGAGTGTTAACATCTGGCAAAACCTACCTGATAATAAAAGAACCAGCAAAAAGGGCAGCACCAGGCAACTACAGACCAATTACCTGCTTATCAACAACTTTCAAATTGCTAACTGGTGTGGTGGCTGATGTCATCCAACAGCATCTAGATGAAAACAAGCTCTTTCCACCTGAGCTGAAAGGAAACTGCCCAAAAAGTAGAGGAATAAAAAATCAACCTTTAACTCAGGGCTTTTCAACCAGTGGTATGGGTACCACCTGTGGTACATTGGCACCTGGCAGGTGGTACGCGACCATCCTAGAAAAGTGGTAGCGGGGGAGGGGAATGAGCTGAACAGATGGCAGCACCGCACAAGCCTGAGCGAGAGATGGCTGGAGCTGCAGGGCTGTCAGGGCTCAGCAGAAGTGCCAGGATCAGTACCGCTTTCCAGATGATCGGCGCTTCTTCGGGGTTATCAGGGTTCAGTGGAAGCACCAGGTTCAGCACCAGGCTCCAGCTGGAGCTCGGCGCTGATCCTGGCGCTTCTGCTGAGCCCTGAAGAAGCACCAATCAGCTGGAATGTTGCAGCATCTCCAGGGTCTTGTGATTTACATTCAGATGCTTGGCAACTGATTCATATTTATGATGGTCACAGTGTCCCAGGGTCATGTGAAGTGACCAAAACCTGCTGCAACCACC
>NW_015403417.1:0-3273 GCF_001527695.2 Protobothrops mucrosquamatus
ACCCACCCACCTATCTATCTATCTATCTATCTATCTATCTATCTATCTATCTATCTATCTATCTATCTATCTATCTATCTATCTATCTATCTATCTATCTATCTATCATCTATCTATCTATCATCTATCTATTGCCACTTTGCTCCTTCCCAGGCAGACCCTTATCATCATCCCAGAAAGCCCTCTGGGTGGAATTTCTTCATTGATTTACAGTGCTGATGTCACATATTCCCCTGTGTGTGTGTGTGTGTGTGTGTGTGTGTGTGTGTGTGTGTGTGTGTGTGTGCGTGCGTTTTAATGTGTTTTGTCAAGCTGTCTTCCTTTGGGATTTAACTGAGAGATGCCAAGGAGTTTGCATATCATCGGAAATGGAACATCATGATAACAGTGGGACACTTGTCCCACTCTAGGGTACACACAGCGGAGAGGGAAAAAGTCAACAAACTTGTAAAAAACAAAAGACCATGGAGGACGGTGGCCAGTGGCCAGAGGGGAACTGTCCCAGGAAGTTTAGAGCTCAGATAATTGTAGAGATCAATGTTTTTTCAAACTTGGCCACTTTAAGATGCATATAGGTAATCCTCCAGTTACAACCCTAATTGAGCCTGGAATTATGATTGTAATCATACCAGTCATTAAGCAGGTCATTAGGTAACCCACCCAATTTTATCAATTTTTTTCCCCTGTGGTCGTTAAGTAACTGCTGTAATTGGGCTTTTTTTTTTAAACTGAAATCAGGAGTAAACACCAGTTTCCAGTAAAAAAAACAAAAAAACCTCCCTGTAAATCATGGTCATATGACTACAGGATACTACAAATGGCCATAAATGCAGTTCCAAGTGACCAACATGCGATCAGGTGACCACTGGATGGATGATTGTTGAACTTCACATCTAGGTCATAAGTACCTATTTTCGGGTCAATTGTAAGCTAAGTGATCAGTCATAAATCAAAAATTACTTATAGGTTTCTACCTCCAGTTTTCTGGCATAGATGAAAGGTTATAGTTAATAGATTGCATGCTTGATTTTTCTTGATTTTTTGCTACCTGGCTTTTAATGTTTCTGTTTTTATCATCATGGTTAGCCACTCAGATTGCTGTGCCACAAAATGGACAGCAGTACACATCTCTGAAATAAAATAATGAACCAGCATTTCTGGCCACTATATTCAGCAGCCAGTTGAAAGAGAAGAGTTGGCTTACAATGAAATGACCCACACAGTACATCAGAAACATTGTGGGAGGGGAAAAAAACACAGCTGAAAAATTGCTTTCTTGGTAAGCAGGAGTCAGGTAGAGGGAGATATAGGGCAGTGATGGCGAACCTTTTAGAGACCGAGTGCCCAAACTGCAACCCAAAACCCACTTATACATCAACGGGTGCCGGGTGGATGTGGCCCATTGGGTGGGTGTGGCCCATTGGGTGGGCGTGGCTGTGGTGGTAATGGCAGACTGGGTGGGACTAAAAAGTTCAATCAATCAATTCCAACTTTGCAAGATCTTTTTTTTTCCTGCGAGAAGTTGAAATTGACTGATTGATTGAACCTTTTTTTTTGTACACGGCGGCGGAGGCCTAAAGCGAAAAGATTTTATAAAACCCAGCTGAAGGCCTAGGACTGGGGCGACGGTGCACATGCCCACAGAGAGAGCTCTGAGTGCCACCTCTGGCACCCATGCCATAGCTTCACCACCACTGATATAGGGTGTCCCTGCCTTTAAGAAATGTTTTGTGGACTGTATTTGCACTGGGGCAAGCTGGTCACATGGATAAACCAATCAAGACTACAAGGGTAATGGGAAGGGGGCTATTGGAGTAAGACTCTCTAAGGACATATCTTTATAGCACCATTTCTACACCTTAAGAAGACTTTCCTTCACATCAAGTTCTAGAGCTGATCTAGAACTTTTCTACCTTCGATCCTGGAAGGAAAATGCTCCAATATTGTGTTGACCCATATGGAACAAAGGAAGTAAAGACAATTAAACACATACTTTGTTCCTTTTCCTTTCAGAGACATTCCCGGCCCGTTGTGTAGCATTCATCTTCATGAAAATGCCAGACAGGTCAGGTAAACATTATATATATTTTCTACTATCAGATCGGGATTTAGCTGCTTTCTGAGAAAGTAGCCAAATTGGCACAATTGCTATTGCAGTGGGTTAACTGTTGACTAAACTGAAGCAGTTTTATTGTCATTATTTTGGAAGTTCTTTATGGTGCATGTAGCTGACAGATTGCAGGCCTATGTTTCGTTTTTATAGCTGGTCTATGACTGTAATAAAATATCTATCTATCTGTCCAGCTAGGTAGCTAGCTAAAACAGCAGCAGCATCACCCTAGAAATAGGTGACTGGATACTTTAGTTTATTCCAGGGCTGTTCTAATATGTTTTGACCCCTGAAACCAAGAATAAGGTGGTGATTTCCTGCATTCAATATTCAAATGATGATTGGGTTGAGAGTTAAATCTTCCTTGGTAATGGGATATCATTCTTCATTTCCTGAAAAGAGCAGGCTATTTACAGGGCTAAGGTTATCAGTATATTACTTAAGTCTGAGCTGAAGAAGCTTCTTGGATGAGAAGTGAAACATCTTCAAAGAAAAACAAGAAAGTCCAGTTGCCTCATGAAAAAGCATCTTTGGGACAACTATGACCTAGATGACTGAGAATCTCCATAGACATTACTTAAGTCTCTTTTCTAGTAGTTTGCTGGTGCCATCTCTTAGAATCTGACCAATGTCAGGGAAATCCAAGCTTAGCCATAGTCATATTTGCTAAGCATTGGCGTACTTTGCATCACACAATTCACAAAAGGGGGGTACTGGTGGTCTTAGATGCTGGAAGGGAAAGTTATCTAGATCCCCAAACATTTGTTGAACAAATTTATACAAATTTATCCTTGATTTACAACAGTTTATTTAGTGACCATTCAAAATTACAACAGCACTGAAAAAAGTAACTTATGACCATTTTTCACACTTACAGCTGTGTTACAGCATCCCCATGATCATGTCATCAAAATTCAGACACTGACTCATATTTATGGTGGTGGCAGTGTCCTGGGATCATGTGATCCCCTTTTGCAAACTTCTGACAAGCAAAGCCAATGGGGAAGCCAAATTCACTTAACAACCAGGTTACTAACTTAACAATTGCAATGATTCTCTTAACAACTGTTGTAAAACGGGGGCAAAACAACAGAAATGTTGGGCTCAGTTATCGAGGACTACCTGCATAGCCTTTTATCTTACTGTCATAAAGACCAAAAACC
>NW_015403418.1:0-3272 GCF_001527695.2 Protobothrops mucrosquamatus
GTAATATCTTCAGTGGAGTTTAGAGCATGTCAGTGTCTGTTTATAAGAGCTTTAGGTTGGGTGTGTCAAGTGAGGGTCTTGTAATGGGTCAGGTATGAGTCATCAGTGAGAGGCTTGTGATGGGTCTTATGATGGAGAGGTTACATTAGGTCAGGGTCATTAGGATGTTAACTGCTGGTGGGGGGAGAGGGGGGCTTACGTGGGTTGGTTGAGGGTTGCTGCTATCTCTGGTTGGCTGTGTGGTTGATTTGGATCTGAGCAGTTTGTAGACTGTTGTGGGTCAATGTATCTGTTGATGGAATTGCTTATGGAGTGCCAGGCTTTGATGAACTCAGCATGATGATTTTAAGGTTGCTCTAATTGAACTGGTGTTGTTTGATGTCATTGTGGGTAGAGATTAAGGATTTGGGATCATGGCGTTTGACTGCCAGCTGGTGTCTCTGTAGGACAATGTAGATTAAAGGTCTCCTTCATGCAGAAATTCATACTATTATGAAGACCCTTAGGAGATGATTTCTTAATTGTGCTACAATGATGCATTACATGATCCTTATTTTTTCATATAGTGCATAGCTATATTAGAAAACTTATCATCACAAGATGTGCTGATGACTTTTTTTCTTTTTCTTTTTAGAAATCCTGGCCTTTTTTTCTATTTAGTGCTCCCCTCAAAAGAAACCAGAATCACTTAGCTTCTTGTGGCAAGAAGGGCGTTGTTTACCTGAACGCCTATTCTCAACATGATGATGGATAATTCACCAATGGGTTATCTTAACCTTCCTGCTCCACGTGACTAAGTCTGAGTTTATAAATATCAGTACCACGCCATGTGCTCCCCAGTTTTGAGACTAGGCGATATGTGTACGTGTGTACCTCTTTGTCATAATACCCAGGCTTCCAGGCCCTAGGGTGGGAGTGAATTATCCATCATCATGTTGAGAATAGGCGTTCAGGTAAACAACGCCCTTTCTCCAACATGATTGGATGGATAATTCACCAATGGGACATACCAAAGCCCTGTGTCCCTAAGGGAGGGAGTCTGACTGGGCCTGGCTATCCTCTAATGTCAACGCCTGCTTCAGGACCTTACGCCCAAAGGAAGCCTCGGCAGCTGCGTACTTGTCAACCTTGTAGTGGCGGACAAAGGATGAGGGCGAGGACCAGGTCGCTGCCCTGCAAATCTCCTCTATGGATGCCTGAGTTGTCCAGGCTGTCGAGGTGGCAGCGCCACGAGTGGAGTGAGCAGTTATATGACTGGGAATTGGCAGTGACTGGCTCTGGTATGCTAGGGCAATGCAGGTCCTGATCCATCTGCCAATCGTGGAAGAGGAGGCCTTCTGACCTCTGGATGGAGGTTGAAAGGATATGAACAGTGCCTCAGACCTGCGAAAGTCTGCCGTCCTGTGTATGTAGCATTGTAGGGCCCTACGTACGTCGAGGGCGTTCCACTGTTTCTCAATGTCATTGGATGGGTTAGGACAGAAGTCCGGTAACACCACCTCCTGTGATCTATGGTATAGGGAGTTGACCTTGGGCAAGAAGGACGGGTCCAGGCGAAGTATTACTCTGTCCGTATGGAATATGCACATGTTCCTGTTTATCGATAGGGCCGCCAGTTCAGAAATCCTTCTGGCTGATGTGATCGCGACCAAGAAGGCCACCTTCAGAGATAGGAGTCTAACGGGACATGTGTCTATTTGTTTAAATGGTGGCTTAACTAGTGCCATTAGGACCCGGTGAAGCTCCCACGAGGGATATCGATGTACCGTCGGTGGGCATGTGTTGGAAGCTCCCCTGATGAAGGAGCGAACCATGGGATGCTGCGCTAGAGGGAGAGCGTTGTCGCACGTGATTACTGTAGCGAGGGCTGCTATCTGTCTGCGGATGGTGTTCAGGGATAGGCCTCTCTCCAGTCCATCCACTAGAAACTCCAGTACCGTAGGTACGGGGGCTGCTAAGGGCTCAAATCCGCGCCCTGAACACCACCTACAGAATTCCCTCCAGGTTGCGTCATATATTCTATTCGTAGAAGGTCGTCTGGATTGTTGGATCATGTCTATTACCCTTGTTGAATATGAGTCCTGACTCAATGCCCGGCGTTCAAGTGCCAAGCGGCTAACTGTAACCACTGAGGGTCTGGATGCTGAAGCTCCCCCTGCGTGAGGGAGATGCGGTCCGGTGGAATGCGCCACGGAGCCTCGATGGATAGATCCGTCAGATCGGCAAACCAGGGGCGCCTGGGCCAGTGGGGTGCGACCAGAAGTATCTCCGCCCGTTCCTGCAGCGTCTTCCAAATTGTGGCCGGAAGAAGTGGAAGGGGAGGGAAGGCGTACAACAGTCCCTTTGGCCAGGGACTTCGAAGGGCATCCGTTCCCTCCGCTGACGGTGAGGGGAACCTGGAAAAGAACCTTGGTAGTTGGGAATTGTTTGGGGAGGCAAAGAGGTCTAGGACCGGGAGGCCAAACCTGTCCGTGATCTCCTGGAACACCTGCGGGTCCAGCTGCCATTCTGCCTGGTCCACCGTTGTTCTGCTCAGGGAGTCCGCCTGCTGGTTGGACTCTCCGGATATGTGTTCTGCCCTGAGGGAAGCAAGATTTAGTTCCGCCCATGCCCCCAACAATTGGGCCTCCTCCATGAGGGCCCTTGACCTTGTCCCCCCCTGTCTGTTGACGTGCGCTTTGGCTGCTACGTTGTCGGTAAGCACTAAGATGTGCTGTCCCTTTACTGTGCCCCTGAAATGTCTTAGGGCCAGGCGAATCGCCCTGAGTTCTAGCCAGTTTATGTTGTTCTCCATTCCTGCTCTGACCACTGGCCCTGTGCCCAGTGGGAGTCCAGATGTGCTCCCCAGCCGAACAGACTTGCGTCTGTGGTGAGGGTCATCCTTGTTGGTTCCTTGAACACCGACCCCTGCATCAGAGCCGGAGAGGTCCACCATCGGAGGGAGTTCAACGCCGCCTGCGGAACTCGAACCTTCCGGTTGGATGCGCTGATGCGCAGTCTCTGGAATGGGAGAAGGAGCCACTGTATCTCCCGGGCATGAAGGCGGGCCCAAGGTACGATCTGTACGCAGGATACCATCTTCCCCAGAAGCTGCGATAATGATACCAGGGAAGTCACTCTGGTTCTCTGGATTCTCTGGACTGCCTTGCGGATGCTGGTCCGGCGATCCTGTGATAGATATACCGTACAGCTGCTTGTATCAATTATTGCTCCTAGGTGAAGGAGCCTTGTTGAGGGTATCGTGTGGCTCTTGCGAAAGTTGACAGAGAACC
>NW_015403419.1:0-3272 GCF_001527695.2 Protobothrops mucrosquamatus
TTATTATTATTATTATTATTATTATTATTATTATTATTATGAAGAGACTGGACAGCCATTTGTCTGAAATGGTATAGGGTTTCCTGCCTGAGCAGGGGGTTGGACTAGATGACCTCCAAGGTCCCTCCCAACATTATTATTATTATTTATTTATTATTATTTATGATTATGAAGAGACTGGACAGCCATTTGTCTGAAATGGCATAGACTAGAGTTTCCTGCCTAAGCATGGGTTGGACTAGATGATCTCCAATGTCCCTTCCAAGTTTATTATTATTATTATTATTATGAAGAGACTGGACAGCCATTTGTCTGAAATGGTACATAGGGTTTCCTGCCTGAGCAGGGGGTTGGACTAGATGACCTCCAAGGTCCCTTCCAACTTTTTTATTATTATTATTATTATTGTTATTATTGTTATTATTGTTATTATTGTTATTATTTTGTTGTTTTGTTGTTTTGTTGTTGTTGTTGTTGTTGTTGTTGTTGTTGTTATTATTATTATTATTATTATTATTATTATTATTATTATTATTATTATTATTTAAAACCCCGGGGGATGGATTTGAAGTTTTTCCAATGCCAACTTAAAACCGAGCTAAGTCTGGTAGTGCCATTGGCAATTAAGTTGGGTTAAGAATTTAAATTCGGTGAAGTTGGGTTAAGTTAAAAATGAAATGAATTCAATTAAACAAAGTTGTGAAGTTCCGACGTCCAGTGAAAAGATTAAATTAAATTAACGGAAGGTAAGTCACGTTAAGTTAAAAAATAAAGGATTAAATTAAATTGCTAAGTTGTTAAATTAAAAATGAAATTAAGTTGTTAGAAATTCCGTGAAATTAAATTAAATGAGAAGTCATGGGAAATTAAATTCAGTGGCTAAGGTGTTAAGTTAAAAATTAAATGAAATTAATTTCGGTTAGAAATTAAATTAAATTAAATGAGTTAAGTCGTGTGAAGTTAAAAATTAAATTAATGTAATTTCAGTTACGTTCAGTTAAAATGATTAAATTAAATTCCATTACATTAAATTAAATCAAATCAAATGGTCAAGGTATGTTAAGTAAAAAATTAAATTAATTTAATTCCAGTTAAATTAAATTAAATTAAACTAAATTAAGTTAAATTAAATTAGTGAAGTCATGTGAAATTAAATTAAGTTGCTAAGTTAAGTTAAAAATTAAATTAAATTAATTTCAGTTAAAAATTAAATAAAATTAAATTAGTTAAGTCATCTAAAGTTAAAAATTAAATTAATTTAATTTCAGTTAGGTTTAGTTAAAAATTATTAAATTAAATTAAATTAAATCAAATTGTTAAGGTATTTAAGAAAAAAATAAATTATTTAATTCATTAAATTAATTAAATTAAATTATTTAAATCATGTGAAGTTAAAAATTAAATTAATTTAATTTCAGTTACATTCAGTTAAAAATTATTAAATTAAATTAAATCAAATCAAATCAAATTGTGAAGCTATCTGAAGTTAAAAATTAAATTAATTTAATTCCAGTTAAATTAAAAATTAAATTAAATTAAATTAAATTAAATTAAATTAAATTAAATTAAATTAAATTAAATATTAAATTAAATTCAGGCTCGTTTGTGACCTGTGTGAAAAGCCTCGGCCTTATATAAAATCTGTCAGTTGGGAAAAGCCACTCGATAGTCCTCAACTTACGACCGCAACTGAACCCAACATTTCCGTCGCTAAGCGAGACACTGGCGAGGTGACTTTTGCCCCGTTTTACGACCTTCCTCGCTATCGCCGTTCAGTGAATCACTGCAGTTGTTAAAGTTAGTCACCTGGTTGTTACATAAATCACGGCACATATTAGGTTAGCAAGACGGTCGTTAAATGAAACGGGCTGTCCCCTTGACTTTGCTGGTCGGAATGTCGCAAGAGGGGATCACGTGACCGACGTAAGTACGAGTCGGTTGCCAAGCCGTCTGAATTTGGATCACATGATCCCGGAGAATGGCGCAATGGTCGTAAGTGTGAACAGGCCGTTGTACGTTCTAACGGTCACTAAGCGAATCGTCGTAAGTCGAGGACTTCCCATATTAGACTTCTGATTTTGGGTTTTTATGGAGTAACAACACTCTCCTTGCTACAATGACACCAAGTCACAGACATTTTCAAGGTTATCCACAATGCAGCAGGATTTGAGACAGTCCTCAAGTTATGACGGTTCATTTAGTGGCCGTTTGAAAATACAACGGCACTGAAAAAAGGGACTTATGACAGTTTCTCGCCCTTACGACCTTTGCAGCCATCCCCAGGGTCACGTGACCAAAATTCAGGCGCTTGGCAACCGACTCGTATTTACGACGGTCGCAGCGTCCCAGAGTCACGTGATCCAAATTCAGACGCCGGGCAACCGACTCGTATTTACGACGGTCGCAGCGTCCCGGGGTCACGTGATCCAAATTCGGAACTTTTAAATACTAAATATTTCCTTCTTATATCTTCTTATATATGCTTCTTTGGCCCATTATATATTATTATATATGCCTTAGGCTTAGGCCCATTGTTACGTTGGCAGTCCTCGGCTTCCGACCGCAACTGGACCCAACGTTTCTGTCGTTAAGCGAGACATATGTTAAGTCTTGAATTATGCCCCCTTTCGCGATCCTCCTTCCCACCGGCGTTAAGGGATTCCGGCATCCCCGGTCAACTTTCCTTGGCAGAAGGTCGTTAAAAGGGGATCGCCACGAGCCCGGGCCACTGCGACCGTCGTAAATGTGAGTCGGTTGCCGTGGGTCTGAATTTGGAGCACGTGACCACGGGAGATGCTGCGACGGTCGTCACTGCGAACAACGGTCGCCAGTCACCTTTTTCAGGGCCGTGGTAATTGGCGCGGTCGCTAAACAAACCGTTGTAAGTCGAGGACTATCTGTATAGGGTCTCCTGCTCGAGCAGGGGGTTGGACTGGATGATCTCCTGGGTCCCTTTCAACTCTGTTCTGTGATTCTGTAAAGGGTCTCCTGCTGGAGCAGGGGGTTGGACTGGATGACCACCAAGGTCCCTTCCAACTCTGTCATTCTATGATTCTGTAAGGGTCTCTTGCTTGAGCAGGGGGTTGGACTAGATGACCACCAAGGTCCCTTCCAACTTTGCCATTCTATGATTCTGTAAGGGTCTCTTGCTTGAGCAGGGGACTGGACTAGATGACCTCCAAGGTCCCTTCCAACTCTGTCATTCTGTAAGGGTCTATCCTTCCATGGTTCTGTAAGGGGCTCCTGCTTAAGCAGGGGGCTGGACTAGATGA
>NW_015403420.1:0-1155 GCF_001527695.2 Protobothrops mucrosquamatus
AGTTAGGACATTGGGTGTTTTCCTTGCTGTCCTTTCATGACCCTGCATCCAGGACTCTGCAAGTGACCACAGAGGGAGAGGCCATCCGTACGTATTCACAATTGATCCTGTCCCCTAATTCCTGGTCATCACCACCACAAATACTGTGCCCAGTTTGAGCCCCTCAAATACTGCACACAAGTTTCAGAGAAGGACAAGGGGAATGGTCGAGTCCACCTGTGGCAGCAAAAAGTAGGGGTACCCTTTTATCAAATCTCAATCTACTGGGAAATCAGTTGAAACTGATGCAATTAAACAGCATTGACAGTTCTTTGCATAATGCACTGGGTGTAAATTTTGATTTATGACTAACATTCTTCTAAATAAAACAAAATGGTATGCACAAAATCACAGCATGAAGCCTTTGTAGATTTTAAACCTACATTTGAGAGAAATCTTGATGAACGTGGAGAATACAGTACAAAGGGATGTTATTTTTTCTCATTCAGCATTTGTATGAAATGTGCTTCAGAAAAGTCCCCCAGGGCTGTATTTAGACCTCCACCCTCTTTAAGAAGCACCTCCACTCCAGGACAGCTCATCTGACCTTCTCCTGCTTACACCTGCCTCAATCCCTGGGCCCTACTTCTCCTCCTGTATGCTGAGGATATGGCTAGTATCTCACGAAGTTTTGTTGGTCTTAGAGAGTCTCCTGTTTCTGCTAAAAAGCTTTGAAGACGGGGGGACCATTGAGAGCATCCGATGTAAAGAGTTTCAGATATCTGGGGATGGTCTTAGATGGCGCTGACATTTGGAAAACCCATTTAGATTATATCAAACAATGACAGAGAGGAGCTAAGTCACATCCCCAACAATGAAGGCCAAATTAGCCCCAGTGTCAGGTCCTGCCAGTTCCTGCCATCTGGAGGGGCATGGGGGGTGGGGGTGGACAAATGGACAATATGTTTTTACATGATGGGAAACAGGGAGGGGGGAAATGACAGGTGATGAAGCTCAGAGAAGCCCAGAATTGGTTTCTAGCAGAGGCACTTTTTGCTCCAATCCGATGAAGTTGAGGGTCTTTCCTTCCTAAGGGACCCAGTTGGGGCAGGTCAGACACCTAGATTCTGCCACTTGTTCAAATTAGAAGATCATTTAAAGGCAATTATTAATCTT
>NW_015403420.1:9914-13186 GCF_001527695.2 Protobothrops mucrosquamatus
AGGGAGTGGGCCAAAAGGTACAGAAGGGGCGAGAGTCTTATTTCAAGGGAAGAATTAACCCAGGAGGGAACGCTCTGATTTCCAGGCCCATGGAAAAGAACCGTGGGCACAATGGAAATTGGGAAGTTTCTTCAGAACATTCCAGTAGCAGCTTCTGGATCTCAAGATGAAATCTCACCAATCAGAAGAAATTGTGATATGAGTTTGTGGAATTGAATACACTTGTACTCAGGAGATTACGCACCCCTTGAAAAGTGTGTAAAGTTATTCAAATTCAACTACTAGGCATCACAGAACAGCAGAATCATTAAACAGAGAGTAGCAATAGAGGGAAGAGTAAAATGGTGCTGTCCATAAGTTTACTTACTCTTGAGTGTTTCGGATCAGAATACATTACACACTCATGTTGACACACAAAGGATGAGATGGCAAGGAAGGGTAAGTGTTCACACCTTCCAAACTCCAGACATATGGTTTTTCTCCTCTGTGGATCCTTTGATTACACAGAATTCCTGCCTTATTGAAGCTCCTTCCACATTCCAGGCGTTCATAGAGTTTCTCCTGTGTGAATTCTTTGATGTTTACAGAGATTTCCACTTTCAGTAAAGCTCTTTCCACACTGGAGGCATTTATATGGTTTCTCTCCTGAATGGATCCTTTGATGTGCATAAAGGCTGCTCCTCCGATTGAAACTCTTTCCACACTCCAGGCATTTATGCAGTTTTTCTCCTATATGGATCCTTTGATGTACATAAAGGTTTCCCTTCCGACTGAAGCTCTTTCCACACTCCAGGCATTTATGCGGTTTTTCTCCTGTGTGGATCCTTTGATGTACATAAAGGTTGTTGCTCCGACTGAAACTCTTTCCACACTCCAGGCATTTATGTGGTTTTTCTTCTGTGTGGATTCTTAGATGCTTTTTAAGATCTCCATTTCCTTGGAAGGATTTTCCACATTCCAGGCACTGATGTTTCTTTCCTCCCTCCTGGATTCTCTGGGGATTCCAGGGTCTTCCGCCTCTTCTGAAGGACCCTCCGCCCTCCAGGCCCGTCTCGGGGTCTCCGCCCGTTTCCTGCTCCCCGCTTCTCCCTCCAGGCGGGCTCCTTTCCCGGAGCCCCCTTCGGCTCATCCCTGCCGGGCCTTCCCCGCCGTCTCCTCCCGCGGCTGCTCCGCGGGGCCTCCTCTCCTCTCGGGCGGCACGTCCGTCCTCCTGCAGGGGCGAAGGGGGAGGAGGAGAGGCGGGTCACTTCCCTGGAGGGGAGTCCCAGGCCCGCCCGGGGAGGAAGGCCGAAGCTGCCACCTCTAATCGGCATTTCCCCGGCAAGAACGAGACGGAGCCGGCCTCCCTTCCAGCGCCCGTCCGGCCAGACCAGGCCTCGGCCTCCCCCCTCCTTCCCGGGGTTGCCTTCTCCGCCAGAGAGCCTCTCGGACTGCCACTCCCAGCATCCCTTGCGCCCTACCTGGATGCGAGCCCGTCCGCGGCCGGATCAATTAAGCGCCTCAGTTCTATTAGTTTCCGGAAATGGAGGCGGGACTTCCCTGCGAGGTCTGTTCCTGGTTTCTCTTTCCTTTCAATGGACCGCCCCGACGAGTCCTCCTGCCAATCGCTGCCCTCCCCAAAGCGACCAATCGGCGTCCTGCTTCCTTCCAATCATCAGCCACATGGCGCCTGCGCAGCAGCGAAGGTTCTTTCTCTGCAAGGGGGTGGGGCGAGGGGCTCCCCTGGAAGTCTTCTCCCCCCCTCCCCCCTCCCCAAACTGGGGGTCTCTCCCTAGGGAGGGCGGGGGGGGAGCTGGGGGGGCGCTTCCTGCCTTCTTCCTCCTGGGGGGCTCCGGCCAGGCTCCCCCCGCGGCCCCCAGGCAGCCCCTCTCCCGGGCGGGGGGGGCGGGGGAGCAGATGAAAAGGGCGGGGGGAGGTGAGAGCAGCCTTCCCATATCTGGGAGGGGGCACCCCGAAGAGGAGGGGGCCCAGCTCTTCCCCGAAGCCCCCCCTGAAGTCGGGAGGAGCAGCGACGGAGGGAGACTGGCCGGGGAAGGAAGGAGGAATCTCCTGACAGGGAGAACTGTTAACCGGTGGAACTACCTGCCTCCAGAAGCTATGAATGCTCCAATACCGGAGGCTTTAAAGAAGAGACTGGACAACCTTTTCTGAAATGGTATAGGGTCTCCTGCCTGAACAGGGGGTTTGTCTAGATGACCTCCAAGGACCCTTCCATTACTACTACTACTATTATTAATAATTATTATTAATTATTATATTATTATATTATTATATTATTATATTATTATTATTATATTATTATATTATTATTATTATATTATATTATTATTATTATTATTATTATTATTATTATTATTATTCTACAAGGCCCATTGCACTGTCATCTCATGGACGCTCCTGCCTCCCTTCACTCGCTCTGCATTCACCCCGGAAGCTCTTCGCGCATGTGGGGGAAAAGGAGGATATGCAGTTATATGTATTCCTTAACTTTAAATATTTGTATTCATCTCATGCTTTCCCCACATGTTTTCCTTGGTTTGTTTTCCCTCCTGTTCTGCCCTGCCAAAGAGGACGGAGGAAAGTGGGGAGCATGAAGGAGTCTATGAGAAGAGACGGTGCCCTGAACTGGCCTGAAGGACCACCTTTCCCAGCCTCTCAGGGTGCTTTGGACTGGGGTAGATTTGGGGTGCCGTATAACATCTAATGCTGCTCCCCCTTTGGGGGCTTCTTTGAGAGAAGAATCCATCCATGTCCTGAGGATGGGATGTGTGTCTCTTCCTCAATCTTGACTCTTCCATCGCAGGCCGGAGAGATTGAAGTTTCTGCGCAGGATCTTAGGTGTTCCTAGCATTGCGTTCCTCCGGACAGAGAGAGCTCCGAGTCGGTTCCTGGGATCTGTTGCAGCCCCTCTGCCCGCTTTGGACTCCCATCCCTGAGTGCTGGGACTGGGAGTAGAGGCAGTCAAGCTGTCAGGAAGGATAACTGCAAAAAACACCACAGGGGCGGGAAACAGGATTGGGTCAGTCAGCCCCCTCCCCCCTGGCTGCATTGCCAGACCCTCCCTCCCCAGACCCAGCTTCTCCTCTCTGGCCCCTTCTCTCCCAAGGACCCCATTGCAAAACTGCAGCAGAGGGAGAAACCCCCTCCAACGCCTCTCCCCTTACTACATGGTTTTTTTAACCTCCTTTGGCCTCTTGGCACCTGATGCCAAAACTGCTACACAGGCACACCTTTTCCTCCTATGCCCCCTTTGGAGGGGGCTCCTGTTACAG
>NW_015403421.1:0-3271 GCF_001527695.2 Protobothrops mucrosquamatus
GTCCATGTATCTTTTGGCTGAGGTTGAGAAACACTGATGTCACTTAAATATGAGCCAGTGGTGTCTGCAGCTGTTAAGATAGCCAACACAGTCCTAGGCTGCATTAATAGAGGGATAGAATCAAGATCATGTGAAGTATTAATATCATTTTATAATGCCTTGGTACGACCACACTTGGAATACTGCATGGAATTTTGGTCGTCATGATGAAAAAAGATGTTTAGACTCTAGAAAGAGTACAGAGAAGAGCAACAAAGATAATTAGGGGACTAAAGGATAAAACATACAAAGTACAGTTGCCCAGTGCTCTTCAACATCTTCATCAACGATTTGGACAAGGGGATATTATTATTTTAATTTTAGATGGGGAACTCATCAAATTTGCAGATGACACCAAGCTGGCAGGAATAGCCAACACTCCAGAAGATAGGCTTAGGATACAGGAGGACCTGGACAGACTTGAACACTGGGCGCTATCCAACAAAATGAAATTCAATGGTGAAAAAAGTAAGGTTCTACATTTAGACAAGAAAAACCAAATGCACAGGTATAGTATAGGGGGTATCTTGTGCTCAATAGTAGTAACTATGAGAGGGATCTCGGAGTCCCAGTGGACAATCATTTAAATATGAGCCAGCAGTGTGCTGCAGCTGCCAAAAAAGCCAACACAGTGCTGGGCTGCATTAACAGAGGGATAGAATCAAGATCACGTGAAGTGTTAATACCACTTTTACAATGCCTTGGTAAGGCCACACTTGGAATACTGCATCCAGTTTTGGTCCCCACGATGTAAAAAAGATGTTGAGACTCTAGAAAGAGTACAGAGAAGAGCAACAAAGATGATTAGGGGACTGGAGGCTAAAACATATAAGGAACGGCTGTTGGAATTGGGTATGTCTAGTTTAATGAAGAGAAGGATGAGGGGGGAAATGATAGCAGTGTTCCAATATCTCAGGGGCTGGCACAAAGAAGAGGGAGTCAGGCTACTCTCCAAAGTGCTTGAAAGCAGGACAAGAAGCAACAGATGGAAACTAATCAAGGAGAGAAGCAACCTAGAACTAAGGAGAAACTTCCTGACAGTTAGAACAATTAACCAGTGGAATGACTTGCCTCCAGAAGTTGAGAATGCTCCAACATGGGAGGTTTTTAAGAAGAGATTGGAAAACTATTTGTCTGAAATGGTATAGGGTTTCCTGCTTGAGCAGGAGATTGAAGAGCTTCAAGATCCCTTCCAACTCTGTTATTTCGTTATTATATTATTCTGATAATCTAGTACTATTTTCATTGAGAAATTATATTAACAGAATCTTACAAATTGAATATGCTTTCCCCTTCCCTCTCTCTATATTCATGTGAATAAGAGAGGTTTCAGGTTTGAACTGGGGGGGTCCTTAGTGTTCTCTGAGACGTTTCATTATCCAAATGAGGTAATATCATCAGTGCAGTGATGATGTTGCCTAATTTGGGTAATGAAACGTATGCAAGAAAGCAACCAAGCTCAGAAAACACCAAGGACTCCTCATTAAAAGGGATTGTCTGAGATGCTTACGTATGTTACATTCCTACACCAGACTCAAGTTACATTCAGACTTGGGTTTGATTAGTCTAAAGAAAACAAGAAATAGGGTTGACATGATAGCAGTGTTCCAGTATTTGAGGGGCTGCCACAAAGAAGAGGGAGTCAGGCTATTCTCCAAAGCACCAGAGGGCAGGACAAGAAACAATGGTTGGAAACTGACCAAAGAGAGAAGCAACCTGGAATTAAGGAGAAACTTCCTAACAGTGAGGACAATTAACCAGTGGAACAGCTTGCCTTCAGAAATTGTGGGCACTCCATCACTGTAGGTTTTTAAGAAGAGACTGGACAATCACTTGTCTGAGATGGTATAGGTTCTCCTGCTTGAGCAGGGGGCTGGACTAAAAGACCTCCAAGGTCCCTTCCAGCTCTGTTCTGTTCTGTTCTGTTCCATTCCGTTCTATGAAAAAGCATTCTGCTAATTGTTACCTAAACATTTTATACTATATTTAGATGACTGTTATTGTTTGTTTATATTTGCATTGTTTTCATTATTTTTTTTTCAACTGTTTGTCTATTTTTTCCAAAAACACATATTTTGAGTATCTTAATTTGCTATGCTGTGCAATATGTGGTATATAAGGGAGCCATTCCTGCTTGAATTTGGTTAAATTTCTGCTGTGAATACAAATATTCAATTTTTGAAAGGCAAGGGAATATTAAAAATGACAATATTTGTGTTTTATGAATAGAATAGAATAGAATAGAATAGAATAGTTGGAAGAGACCTTGGAGGTCATCTAGTCCAACCCCCTGCTCAGGCAGGAAACCCTATATACTTTCAGACAAATGGTTGTCCAATCTCTTCTTAAAAACTTCCAGTGTTGGAGCATTTGCAACTTCTAGAGGCAAGTCATTCCACTAATTAATTGTTCTGTCAGGAAATTTCTTCTTAGTTCTAGTTTGCTTCTCTCTTTGATTTGAAACTTGAAATTTATTGTTTTTAAAATGTTGACCTAAATACTCAAATATGCACTGATTAAATAGCTCTACTTCTGTGACATCATCAGAACTCATTTCACCAATGTTTTTCTTATCTAACTCTGGTGTCATCAGAATTAGTTTCAACAATGATATCAGCAGCGAGAATTCTGTATGTCCAGAAAGATGCGTTAATCTCCACAACAGAATAATGGGTGGGAAAAGTGGATATTTCATTTTTCCATTAGGTGATGAAGGTCCCTTCCAGCACTGTGATTCTAAGTCTCCACCACTGCAAATATTTCAGGTTTTGATACAAAATTTAATCATTTTACCCCTCGAATATTAGCTGGATGATTATCTTTTCCATTGAATAATCTTTTCTTTCTTCTCTTTTTTCCCCTCTTTGCTTCTGATTCTAACAACTCAAGTTGTTTTGCAAAAGCCCTGTGGGAAATTTTAAGTAATATATAGGCAGTGTAACTCTAAAACATCACATTCATCTTGCTGACAACAGCAAATTTGTCATTTAGATGTTTGTTCTTTCTCAACAAGGGCCCAGCACTACCTGGGGATGAAAAACAAGATAAGTACAAAGCATTTGTAGTAATGATTTTGTGAGCAGGGACTGAGAAACAAAACTGGGTCTTCTTCTTATTAGCTTTACACACCGGAGGTATGAAACCTGACGTATTTATAAGGTATGGATCAATTGGATCAGCTGAATCAATTGCACCAGTTCCAGATTGTTGATTTAATTCAGAATTCCAAACC
>NW_015403422.1:0-3270 GCF_001527695.2 Protobothrops mucrosquamatus
AATGAAAAGTGAATAATGATGGAAAGAATATAGAAATTACTGTGTTACTTACTTCATCAGACTGGCACTGTTTCTTCCTTATTCTCCCAAGAGGATGAAACCTAACAATAGTTTTCTACTGTCAACAGACTCTTTTAATTAAACTGCTACAAATCTTACGCCGAGAAGAATTTCAGTCCTTGCATAATATCTGAGGTCATTTGGGGTCAATAAGTTTATGAATCTTAAAATTCCAAGTCAAAGCCTGAAGTACCCTTCCCATAGCAACCTTGCTAGCTTAAGGTGTGGGTCTGATCAGATATTTATGAAGAAACGGTTTAGAAATCCTTTGACTTGTAAGAAACAAGAATAGTTACAAGAATTGAAATTGTGTTTCATCCGACTAGCCTAACATTCTTGGGAATAGTGTATAATTGGGATAAAATGGTTAAAACAGTGAATGTGCAATATACGGCTGTAATGGACTCTGCCCATTACTGTTGCAAGGGATTACAATGGAGACAAGTGGAGACAATCTTGCTTAACAACCCCCCACCCCTGCTCTCCCTGATGCAGTTGTCATTAAGCAAAGCAAGGGGACCTTCTGTGGAGAGGCCATGGGAAGCCTAGCGCAGACCCAGGCCTGCCTGCTCCAGGTCTTGTGATACTTCTTGTTCTGCTTCCTGCCTCTTGGGGTCCCCACAGCCCTTGGGCCTACTTCTCCCCCCATTCGGGTCCCTGTAGGCCTTTCCCCCCATGTCTCCCCGCAGGGCTTGAGCCTCCTACTCATCCCCTGTCACTCATCACCCACTTACCTTTTGAAGATCTTGCAGTTCCAGACTTTTCCTCAGCACTGTGCAGATCATATTAGGGAAGCAGAACAGAACTTTCCATCCTTGGGCCAGAAGCAGCTGCCATTTTGGCACAACAGCAAGGAATTATGGGTAGGCTGAAAATGGCCACTTTGGGGAAGCGGCCATGCAGCCTAGGAATGAGTGACCTGTTCTCCTTCTCCGGAGTTCTTCGAAAGATAAGTGTGCAGTAGGAAGTGAGTCCAAAACCTGTAGGGACCCAGCAGAGCATGATGGCAGAGAGAGAGAGAGATGGCGGGGCAGGGTGCTGCAGCAGCCCTTGGGTCAGTTGTAAGGACGAAATGGGGTTATAATCTAATTCTAATCCTTTTTCATGAACACTTTTCAATTTTTTTGAAGTCCAATCCATATTTTCATTATTGTGAATCCTATGAGATAACATAGGTTGCTGAGAAGTCACATGAATTTGAACTAAATAAAAATGTGAAATGGATTCACTCAAGCTCAAGACATCAAAATGTGCACCTTATGAACTGGAAGTTTGACTGCCAGCATATTTCTGAAACTCCTGGTCTCAATTCCTGTGTCCTATCTTATTTTTAATGGATTATGGTCAAATATGAAATCAGTTTCAGAGCAGATCTCCCTGTTTCTGGAGTAGATTTCAAAATGATGCAGCAAGCCAATGCAATTTTATGCCTCCTAATTTCTGAATATTTCATGCAACATTCACACTCCTTCTCAATTTTTGTATTTGGATGATGTGGCATAGCTAAGAGAGTTGCATCATGAACAGAGAGACCTGGAGATGGTCTTCCAAGTAGAATGGCTACAAACTATCTCTGTGTGTTTGTAGGTTGTGCTTGTTTGAACATGGTTTAATGATTTCTATACAGGAACAGAGAGAGAACCCATGTTTTATTTTGTTTTAATGTTTCTCTTAATTTTCTTCTAGCTGCAAAAAGCCATTGTATTATTTTCAATAAGATGGAAACCCAAACTCATTGCTTGAGCAGGGGACTGGATTCGAAGACCTCCAAGATCCCTTCTAGCCCTATGATTCTATGATTCTTTTCACAGTTAAACCACTGTTAGATGTCCTATCATCTGAATGCATCTACTGTTATGTTGTTTGACCTAGCATTACCAAATATTATTTAAGAAAGCAGGCGATGCTGTCAGGCACCTAATAGAAAATAAATACTTGTTGTCCATAATGGCCAATAGTTTTGGTTCCTCAGTGTCCATACTAGTTAAGTATCTAATTACTGTATTAGCTGAATAAATGGAATGATGCCAGCTTCATAAAGGATGCCATATTAGTTTGAACAGCCCATCACTACTTATGGAATAGCTTGAACTATACTTGTTTTCTTAACCCTGCTTCTCTGAATTATCCAAGTAACCCCACCAGTTTCTGTCTGCACATTCTAATTAACAGCTGTTCAGATCAATAATTCCTACTATTACTAAATACTTATTACCTATGTTTCCCCCAAAATAAGATCCAGTCTTATATTTTTTTTGCCTCCAAAAGAGGCGACAGATCTTATTTTGGGGGATGTCTTACCCGCTTACCTTAGGACCACCGGAGTTAGGCCTCCCAGGCCCCAACACCTGTTATGCTGCTGCCTGAGTTCTTCTGTGGCTGCCTGCACATTGTGCCACTGCTGCCGCTCGCGGCAGGAGGCCATGAGGCTCATCGCGCCAATCGCACCGCTGCTGCTGTCACAGCAGGAGGCAGTAGCATGATCAGTGTGACGAGCATCACGGCCTCCATCTGTGAGCGGTGGCAGAGACACAATCAGCGCGACGAACCTCGCAGCCTCTTGCCCCAAGCGGCTGCAGCGCATCATCGGTGCAATGAGTCTCATGGGCTCTTGCATGCAGCAGCGCGATGCACTACGTGGCATGCGGCTGCAAGCGGCCACAGAAGTACTCAGGCAGCAGCATGACAGGTGTCGGGACGTGGAAGACCTGGCTGCAGCATTCCTAAGGTAAGCAGGTGTGGGACACATGGGGCAGCTCTACCCCCTCATCCCTGCCCTAGCATGATTTTTATCCTTGTGCTTTGCCCCAAAACTAGGGCTTATCTTTGGGGTAGGGCTTATATTGGGCACACGTGTAAAAAATCAAGCTGGGGCTTATTTTTGGGATAGGTCTTATTTTGGGGAAAATGCGATATAGTAACTTAAGCAAATTGGATTGACAATCAGTTTTACTTTTGCCATGATTAGTGTCTCAGTGTTCATAAAGCATGCAAATTCATAGTTAATACATCCTTCTCCAGTACGGGAGATGGAGAATTCACATGTGGGTTTTCATTGGATGCCTGCTCTTGAGACCAAGTAGTCAAACTTGACACGCCCCCTCTTGCTGATCCAGTCTTTAACTTGGTCTCAGCTCTTGACGACGTGTCTAGGTTGGCTCTCAGTTAATTGCAGGTTAGAACCTATTGTGAATTCTCCCTTTCCCAATC
>NW_015403423.1:0-3270 GCF_001527695.2 Protobothrops mucrosquamatus
TCAGTGAACAATTTGCTTCCCACACATCTCATCCAGCCAAATGGCCCAGAGTGGTAGGGAGAATGCATATAGTTTAGGCTACTCAACACCTTTCAGACTGGGGGAGAAAGAGAGGGATGGCATCCATATTGGTAACCCACACATTTGAAGAACAGAATTCCAAGATACTGTTAAACCCTTCCATATATATATGATACAGGGTTACACGTAAGGATGTTTGGTTGGAAACACCTATATTTTGGTTCTGCTTTATGAGAGATCATTTAATATCTCTGTTAGATTTATATAGAAAATGTTATTGAGAAGGTTTAAGTGAAAATGGACCACACTTAACTTATTTCAGTTGCCCACAGCTGAAGACACATTTTGCTGCTTGATGGAAAATTTGTGCAGGGATTTTCAGATGATGGGAAACATGCCCTAAAGTTTAATAAGCTTAAATAAGATTAAAACTTATTTTTTGAAGGAAAAAAACCCCATATGGTCCTATCAAAGGGATCTTCCAGACAACCACCCATTCTGATGTCTTCAGGATGTAATGGGACTATTCATTATTTGATTTAGATCCTGCCTTTTACTAAGGATCTCAAGGAAGCATGTGCAGCTTTCTTCCTCTTATTTTCCTCTACTATCTTGTGCAGTAAATTGGATGGAGGCAGGATGACTAGTTTTCTATTGGTAATAATAATAATAATAATAATAATAATGATGATGATGATGATGATGATGATGATGATGATGATGATGATGATGGGAGGGACCTTGGAGGTCCTCTAGTACAACCCCCTGCTCAGGCAGGAGACCCTATGCCATTTCAGACAAATGGCTGTCCAGTCTCTTCTTAAAAACTTCCAGTGTTGGAGCATTCACAGCTTCTGGAGGCAGGTTGTTCCACTGATTAATTGTTCTAACTGTCAGGAAATTTCTCCTTAGTTCTAGGTTGCTTCTCTCTTTGATCAGTTTCCATCCGTTGCTTCTTGTCCTGCCTTCAGGTGCTTTGGAGAATAGCTTGATTCCCTCTTCTTTGTGGCAGCCCCTGAGATATTGGAACACTGCTATCATGTCACCCCTCGTCCTTCTCTTCATTAAATTAGACATACCCAATTCCAGCAACCGTTCTTTATATGTTTCAGCCTCCAGTCCCCTAATCATCTTTGTTGCTCTTCTCTGTACTCTTTCTAGAGTCTCAACATCTTTTTTACATCATGGTGACCAAAACTGGATGCATTATTCCAAGTGTGGCCTTACCAAGGCATTGTAAAGTGGTATTAACACTTCATGTGATCTTGATTCTATCCCTCTGTTAATGCAGCCTAGCACTGTGTTGCCTTTTTTGGCAGCTGCAGCACACTGCTGGCTCATATTTAAGTGATTGTCCACTAAGACTCCGAGATCCCTCTCACAGTTACTTCTATTGAGCAAGGTACCACCTATACTATACCTGTGCATTTGGTTTTTCTTGCCAAAATGTAGAACCTTGCTTTTTTCACCATTGAATTTCATTTTGTTAGATAGTGCCCAGTGTTCAAGTCTGTCCAGATCCTCCTGTATCCTAAGCCTATCTTCTGGAGTGTTGGCTATTCCTGCCAGCTTGGTGTCATCTGCAAATCTGATGAGTTCCCCATTTATCCCCTCATCCAAATCATTGATGAAGATGTTGAAGAGCACTTGGCCCAGAACAGAGCCTTGGGGCACCCCACTACACACTTCCCTCCATGTAGATGCAGTTCCATTGAGGAGCACATTCTGAGTACTGCCAGTCAGCCAGTTATGAATCCATCTGGTGGTGATGCTGTCTAACCCACATTTTTCTATCTTATCAAGTAGTAGGTTGTAATCTACTTTATCAGATGCCTTACTGAAAATTATAAATTATAATTTATAATTTATAAATTATATCCACAGCATTCTTCTGGTCCACTAATTTTGTCACTTGGTCAAAGAATGCAATAAGATTTGTCTGGCATGATCTGTTTTTGACAAACCGATGTTGGCTTTTGGTAATGACTTTGTTTGCCTCTGGGTATTCACTGATTCTTTGCTTGATTATCTTTTCCACAATCTTCCCAGGTATTGAGGTCAGACTGATAGGTCTGTAGTTTCCTGGATCCATTTCCCCCCCCTTTTTTTGAAGAAGGGAACTATATTAACTCTTTCCCAGTCCTCTGGTAGTTCCCCAGTGCTCCAGAATCTTTGAAAGATATAATTCAGTGGTTCTGAGATCACATCTGCCAGTTCCTTGAGAACCTTGGGGTGTAATCCATCTGGTCCTGCTGATTTTGAACTTGTCTAAGGTGGACAGGTGCTCAAACATCTGAGGTCAATATTTTTATTCCTATTGTAAGAATATGTCTTAGAGGCATCCAATTCAGGCCCTCATGATCTTGTGCTGCCTTCTCAACCTAGCCAGTCCTAGATATGTTGAACATAGGAGCTTGGGGTGCAGAGGGAAACAAAATTGCACTTCTTTTTACACAATGCATGTTTGAAAAAAAAGTGTGGAATTTCAATTGCACAGTCATAACCACCATCTTGTCCCACCCTTGCTAGTACTAGTTCATTCTCAACCAATATGGCTAGATAAACTGTCTGAAGGTTATTAGATTTGAAATGCAATGCATCTTGAGAGCACCAGGAGTCTGATCTGGGGCAGTTTCACTGCTGATGATTTACACAGAGTTCTCTAATAACTTGGAATGTTATTCCTCTTTTTTCCTCCCATGAAAATAGTAAATGCGTATTTGTTAGCTTGAGACTGGCATTCATTTTCTTAATCAGCTTGTCAGCTCATCATGAGAGCCAAGGTAGCCTTGTAGTTAGGGTTTCAGATTAATACCAGAGAGATGAGAGTTAAAGTCACCTTCCACCATAGAAGCGCACGGGGTGACCTTCCCCAACAGTAAATCTCAGAGACAATTTTCTTGATCTCCTGAAGGAAAGATGGGATATTCATGCCACAAATAATAAACTAGTTAAGGAATGAGAGGGACAAAGTAAAAAAAAAAAATTGGCAACTATCTGGACACAAAATTCAAACACTTCTGACCCTGTCCTTCAGACAGAAAAGCACACACATTGCATTTTATCAGGACATAGTATATAGTTCTCTCTCTGCCACAGACACTATTCATTCTCAAACTATCAAGTGAGTTAGAATTAATCGAGCAATCACTCCAAAGTGGATGCTCTCCCCTCTCCTGCCTCAACCCCAATTGACAAAGCAATTATATTTCTGCCACAGATGACTCACAGTGTGGTTTTATAAATGAA
>NW_015403424.1:0-3269 GCF_001527695.2 Protobothrops mucrosquamatus
CAGAATTCCTGAGTCAGCTATGCTGACTCAGGAATTCTGGGAGTTGAAGTCCATGAGTCATAAAAGAGCTGAGGTTGCCTACCCCTGTCCTAGGAGTATACATGGGCCATCACCTAAATTTTCAGTTTCCATTTCAAGAGAAACATTAATCTTAAATATCCCTCCATGAGGAAGATGGACAAGTTCTGACAGAACAAAACCAGAGCTAGATAGTTCTCAGAAATATAAAATACGCCTTATTTCCAAGTTGCTGAGTAACTTGCATGTAAATTGCATGCTTATCTTTTGGGAGGCATGTGTGATTACAGTAAAATAGTAGGATTGGTGAGCGAAAACAGCCACTGTCTAGACAGACATCGTTTTAAATGTGGCCCCGAGGCTTTTTTTTACATACCAATATTCTCTGTGAATGTGCAGCAACAGGTCCTATATTCTCCCTCAAGCACAAAGGGAACACATTTCTAGAATAATTATAGTTGCATATAAAAGTGCAAATCATTTTGGAAAAGGTGGGCGGTTCGTCTCAGATTAGAAAGAAAACTGAAATATTTTAAGAAAGGAAAGACTGTTAGCTACAACGGCATCAAAGGAGTTCGTAAAATTAATAAGGAAGGGACCAAAGTTATTTCTTTCTTGCCAGGTTTAAAAGTTGTGATCCCTCAATCTGGTGTTTTGGGTTGGAAGTCACTTCTTGGAAAAGTGACTTAGGCAAGAAAAACCAAATGTACAGGTATAGTATAGGGGGTACCTTGCTCAATAGTAGTAACTGTGAGAGGAACCTCGGAGTCCTAGTGGACAATCTCTTAAATAGGAGCCAGCCATGTGCTGCAGCTGCCAAAAAAGCCAATACAGTGCTGGGCTGCATTAGCAGAGGGATAGAATCAAGATCACGTGAAGTATTAATACCACTTTACAATGCCTTGGTAAGGCCACCCTTGGAATACTGCATCCAGTTTTGGTCACCACGATGTAAAAAAGATGCTGAGACTCTGGAAAGAGTACAGAGAAGAGCAACAAAGATGATTAGGGGACTGGAGGCTAGAACAAACAGGGAACGGTTGCTGGAATTGGGTATGTCTAGTTTAACGAAGAGAAGGATGAGGGTGGACATGATAGCAGTGTTCCAGTATCTCAGGGGCTGCCACAAAGAAGAGGGAGTCAAGCTATTCTCCAAGGTGCCTGAAGGCAGGACAAGAAGCAACGGATGGAAACTAATCAAGGAGAGAAGCAACCTAGAACTAAGGAGAAACTTCCTGACAGTTAGAACAATTAACCAATGGAACAACCTGCCTCCAGAAGCAGTGAATGCTCCAACACTGGAAGTTTTTAAGAAGAGACTGGACAGCCATTTGTCTGAAATGGTGTAGGGTTCCTGCATGAGCAGGGGGTTGGACTCGATGACCTCCAAGGTCCCTTCCAACTTTATATTATTATTATTATTATTATTATTATTATTATTATTATTATTATTATTATTATTATTATTATTATTATTATTATTATTACTACTACTACTACTACTACTACTACTACTATTACTACTACTACTACTACTATTATTATTATTATTATTATTATTATTATTATTATTATTATTATTATTATTATTATTATTATTATAACATTATCCTTCTCCAGGCAGTGTTGAGGACAGCTGTCCTGAAGGGGTGTGGAAGAAGAGAAGAGAAAGGAAGGCACCTATAACACCCCCTCCCTGGTTTTTGGCGTACAGTATGATAATTTACAGACATATGATATTGTTGCTTCTCCAAATATTTGCATGAGCTGCTTTGAGAGTCACGTTAGCAGAAAAATACAATAAAGTTCTTAAAAAAAACTCTCATGCCAACAGCCTTTAGACTGAGGGAATAGGTCAAGCATCAATGCCTCTTTTTTTCCTCAGCATCTTGTAATAGTGGATGCAGACCTTTTCCAGCAAAGAGTTGCAGAAAAATCTATCGGTCTGTCTGTCTGTCTGTCTGTCATCGTGTTTAAAAACTGCCCATCTCCCTCACGGAAGGACTCCGGGTGGTATATAATAAAATGTGAATAGGAATGGGATTCAGTTTTACTCGCTGGATTTCTGCCCCACGGGTATGTGCTAAGTCCGTGGGACATGTCTAGATGAAACTAGGTGACCCCCTCTGACGGATTGCTAGAGCTGGGATAACATCTGCCTTGGCACCTGCACGCTTCCTGCTCTTGAAGGAAACGCGCCGACTGGTCCTCTTGGGTTAAGGACCATTCATTCATTCATTCATTCATTCATTCATTCATTCATTCATTCATTTGTTCATTCATTCGTTCATTCATTCATTCATTCCCGGGGGGGGGCAAGCTCCCCGTGAATTTCGCGTAATCGGTCTCAGCCACGATGTCACCCCCGGGGGGGGGGTCACGCAGGAGCTCGGAGAAGTCCCTCCCGGCTCGGCGTTGCCCAACGTGGCGCCCGCCTTCCAGATGTGCGCCCGGCCCTTCAGCCAGAGCCTCCGCGGAGGAGCGGCCTCCAGTCCGCCGAAGATGTGCCGAGCGAGCGCCACGCCCGGGCCTCGCTGGCTGGCCGGACGGCCGGACTGCCTCTTTTGCCTCAATGAACCGCCAGGCTGGGGTATAAATAGCGCGGGGAGGAGGCGGCGGCGGCGGCGGCGGCGACGTCACCTCCAGAGGAGCTGAGCTGCCCGCGGGAAGGAGGAGGAGGAGGAGAGGAGGAGGAGGAGGAGGAGCTGCCGGCCGGCCGGTTGGTCAGCGAGCCAGCGAGCCAGCGAGCGCCTCGGCGGCGGCTGCAGCTGCAAGAAGGAGCGGCCGGACTCCGCGCCATGCAGCCTGGCCGGCGGCAGAGCTGACGGCTGCCTCCGCGCCCCGCCGCCCGGTGGCGAGGCTCGCTCGGGGCCGGTAAGTGCTCGGGAGTGGCTCAGCCACGTGCTGCCGTCTGCAGCCTCCCCCGATCGGCGGGGCTGAAAGTTGGGGCGCGGGGCGGGCAGTCGCTCGGCAGCTCGTCCCCGGGACCTTCGGCGAGCGACCTCCGAGGGGTGCGGTCGCCCCTGTCCCCCCTCTCCACGGCCAGGACGCCGCGGTGCCGGGAAGCGCGGCGAGGAGAGAAGATCTCCGCGGCGCTGCCGTAGGTGCTGAAATCCTCGCCGCCCTGCCCGACCGCCGCAGCAGCCGCCGCCGCTTCTGGGCGCTGCTTTGCGAGGGAGGGAGCTGTCCGGGGCGTCGGGTGCTCACTTTTCTTTCCCGAGAAGATGCTCGGGGCTCCCCAACTGGGGAGC
>NW_015403425.1:0-3269 GCF_001527695.2 Protobothrops mucrosquamatus
GAGGTATACTTTTATTTCCTTTTTTTCTTTTCTGTTTCTTTTTTCTTTTCTTTTTCTTTTCTATTCTCCTTTTTCCTTTTTTCTTTTCTATTCTCCTTTTTCCTTTTTTCTTTTCTTTCTTTTTCTTTTCTTTTTTCTTCTTTTCCCTTCTTTCTTTCTTCCTCCCTTCATTTCCTTCCCTTTCTTTTTCTTTTTCTCTCTGTTCTTCCTTCCTTCCTTCATCTATCTTTCTTTCTTTCTTCCTCTCTCTCTTTTTCTTTCTTTCTCCCTTTTTTCTTTCTTTTTTTCTCTCTCTTCTTCCTTCCTTCCTCTCTCTCTCTTTTTCTTTCTTTCTCCCTTTCTTTTTTCTTTCTTTCTTTCTTTCTTTCTTTTTTCTTTCTTGTTTTCTCTCTCTTCTTCCTTCCTTCCTTTATCTTCCTTCCTTTATCTTTCTTTCTTTCATTTCTCTTTCTTGCTTTCTTTCTTTCTTTCTCCCGTTCTTTCTTTTTCTTTTTCTTTTTTCTTTCTCTCTTTCTTTCTTTCTTTCTCTCTTCTTCCTTTCTTCCTTTCTTTCTTTCTTTCTTTCTTTCTTTCTCCCTTTCTTTCTTTCTTTCTCTCTTCTTTCTTTCTTTTTTCTTTCTCTCTTTCTTTCTTTCTTTCTTTCTCTCTTCTTCCTTCCTTCCTTCCTTCCTTCCTTTCTTCCTCCCTCCCTCCCTCCCTCCCTCCCTCTCTCTCTCTCTCTCTCTCTTTCTTTCTTTCTGTCTCTCCTTTATTATTTTTACAAATAAGTCAAGGTAGACCTCGATTTATAACAGTTCATTTTGTGACCACTCAAAGTTACAACGGCACTGAAAAAAGGGGGGGACTTAGGGCCATTTTTCACACCGTTGCAGCCTCCCCCGTGGCGATGTGACCCAAATTCAGAGGCTTGGCAACGGATCGATATTTATGACGGTGGACAGTTTCTTGGGGGTGTTGTCATGTGATCTCCGTTTCGGTCGCTAAATGGGACAGTTGCTGAGTTTTGCTCCATTTTACGACCTTTCTTGCCATTGGCTTCCCCCCATTGACTTTGCTAATCAGACGGCGGCCTAAAGGGGTCACGTGACACCCCCGGGACGCTGCGACCGTCGTAAGTGTGAATCCGTTGGCAAGCCTCTCAATTTGGATCATGTGACCGCACCGGGAGGCTGCGACGGTCGTTAAGCATGAAACGACACCTCAACCTCCCCTCCCAGCTAGTCTGGCCCGTCCAGCCTGCTTTTCCTTAAGGTTGGGGGGGGAGGTGGAAGAGGCCCCGGGGCAGAAGCCCCCCAGCCCCCTCTGACGATACTGACGGGGTTGTGGGTTGTCGTTGTAGGGATGCTCTCGTCACCAGCGCCATCAACTGCCTCACAAGCTTCCTGGCGGGATTTGTCATCTTCACGGTGCTGGGCTACATGGCGGAGATGAGGAACCAGCCGGTTTCGGAAGTTGCGAAAGATACTGGTAAGATCATCTTTGGTTTACGTCAAGGGTGTCCAACCTGGCCAGCTTGAAGACCTGTGGACTTCCACTCCCAGAATTCCCCAGCCAGCGATGCTGGCTGGGGAATTCTGGGAGTGGAAGTCCACAGGTCTTCAAATGGCCAGCTTAGGACAGCCCGGCTTTTCAGCCTTGCTGAGTTTTCCAGGACGGTTTGTTGACTTTGGAAAAAAAAGCACAGAGAAGAGCAACTTAGAGCGATGAAAGACCTGGAGACTAAAACATATGAAGAACGGCTGAAGGATATAATCTATATAAATAAAAATGTAAATGTTCGTTTGTTCAAAATCTTAAATCTCTGAAAGTTCTTCACCGATTGCTTTGAAATTTTGACACAACGTTGCATTCGAATACGCGTGTGTTTCTATATACCTACTATTATATAGATGTCACATCTGTGACACAAACGTGCGCTTTCTCTTTTCTTTCTTTTCCATTTAACCAGACTGAGCCACAGCAACGCGGGGCCGGGTACAGCTAGTAATAGTAATAGTAATAGTAATAGTAATAGTAATAGTAATAGTAATAGTAATAGTAATAGTAATAGTAATAATAAAGTTGGAAGGGACCTTGGAGGTCATCTAGTCCAACCCCCTGCTCAGGCAGGAAACCCTATACCATTTCGGACAAGTGGCTGTCCAGTTTCTTCTTAAAAACTTCCAGTGTTGGAGAAGGGAGGGAGGGAGGAAGGAAGGAAGAATAACAGATTTGGAAGAGACCTTGGAGGTCATCTAGTCCAACCCCCTGCTCAGGCAGGAAACCCTATACCATTTCAGACAAAGGGCTGTCCAGTCTCTTCTTAAAAACTTCCAGTGTTGGAGCATTCACCGCTTCTGGAGGCAGGTGGTTCCACTGGTTAATTGTTCTAACTGTCAGGAAGTTTCTCCTTAGTTCTAGGTTGCTTCTCTCCTTGATGAGTTTCCACCCATTGCTTCTTGTCCTGCCTTCAGGCGCTTTGGAGAATAGCTTGACTTGATTTGGGAATGGCCAGTCTAGAGAAAAGAAGGACTAGGGGGGACATGATAGGAGTATTCCAGTATTTGAGGGGCTGCCCCAAAGAAGAGGGGGTCAACTTATTTTCCAAAGTACCAGAAGGCAGGACAAGAAGCAATGGAGGGAAACTAATCAAGGAGAGAAGCAACATTGAAGATTAAGGAGAAACTTCTTAACAGTGAGAACAATTAACCAGTGGAACAGCTTGACACCAGAAGTTGCATGTGGTCAAACACTGAAGGTTTTTAAGAAGAGACTGGACAGCCACCTGTCTGGATTGGCATAGGGTCTCCTGCTTGAGCAGGAGGTTGGACTAGAAGACCTCTAAGGCCCCTTCCAGCTCTTTGACTGATTGAACCCAGCTTTCACCCTGGATCACAAGAGCCGAGGCTGGCTGCAATCACTACCTACTTGGAAGCGTCCACAGGGTCACCCTTGCCAGACCTCCTTGGCTAGCAGCATGTGTACATTGGCAATTGTGCGACCCCTGGGCAGGCTGGCCACCATCCCTGGTCATGGCTGCTGGAGCAGACCGACGTGTTCTCGCAGAGGGGCTGGCATCAGAGAACATTTGGAAACCTCTGCTGGTCCAAAATGCGTCAGCTGGGCTTTCAAGCCCAGCCAGTTCAGATTTTATTGTACTTAATTGTTTATTGTAGCTTGGTGAGGTCACCCGTCCTGGGAATTTGGTCAAGGGTGGGGCATCGGTGCCTGAAATAAGCTAAAATAGTATTAATGAAAATGGAGGAATGGGCCGTTGCACTGGGGGGGGG
>NW_015403426.1:0-3269 GCF_001527695.2 Protobothrops mucrosquamatus
GTAACCAGGTCCGATGCCATGGAGCGTTTTAAAGGTGGTAACTAACACCTTAAAACGCACTCGGAAGATCACTGGTAACCAGTGCAGCTCGCGCAGGAGCGGTGTTACATGGGAGCGACGAGTCCCTCCCAACACCGCCCGCGCGGCCGCATTCTGGACCAGTTGAAGTCTCCGGGTGCTCCTCAAAGGGAGCCCCATGCATTTGCATTGGATCTTCCATTAGTATATATTCAGAATTGGTGGCAACTATATAATTTGATTATAAGCTGACATATACGGCCTCCTGTGAACAGAGATTATTAACCTTTCTGGCTTTTTCCCTCCCTCTACAACAGACATGTCAAACTCGCGACATCACATGACGTCGCGCAACGTATCGGGAGAATTTTGCCATTGCTGGCAATGGGGTGGGCGCGGCTTCCAGATGAAGCGTCTGGCCCGCGGACCGGCAGTTTGACACTCCTGCTCTACAAGTAGTGACAAGTAGTAGTAACATTTTAAAAAAATATTCTTTATAGAACTACCTTGCAACAAGATTTATCAGGAAAACAAAAGACTGAAGACAAGGTATATGCTAAAACTGCAATAAGTCAGCTTGGAGAATGAGAGCTACAGATAAATATAAACAGCAACACTCTGCAATAAAACGAATGCCCTCTTTGCTGGAAGACTCTTGAGCCACTTATACCTCCCAAAAACGTAAGGTAAGATAAAAAGTAGCAAGCATTTTTATATTATATTCTTCAGTTAAAGATTTATTTCATCTGAAATTTGAGAATAAATTCATTCTCTCACTCTGCTTTTCCTTAGGGAAAAATTACATCCATCCATTCATCCACATACCTACCTACCTATCCCAAGACCTATAAAATACATAGATTATTAAGAAGATGGTGGGATTTTAATTAAATGCCCTAAATGAAATGGAATACAGGTAGTTCTTGATTTACAACTGTAACTGGGCCCAACATTATGACTAAGTTGTGGGGGTTGTTAAGCAGGCCACGAGAACACACCCAAACATTATGACTTTTGTGGCAGCTGTTAAGTGAACGATGCGGTCATTAAGCAAACACGGCAGTCATTAAGAATATTGAGTGAACTCATTTTTACCAATAGCTGTTTTTTCTGGAAGTAAATGCTGGAAACTGACCAAAAAAAAAAAAAAAGCGAAAATCATGGTCCAGGATGCTGCAAACAGACATAGTTGGTTGCCGAATGGCAAAATGCAATCATGTGACCGTGGCCAGGTGTGTGTATGGCCATTTTAACTTCAAAAACAGGTTGTAAGTAGTTCTGGGGAGGATCATGGTAACTTCAAAGTTACTAAGTGACTTAAGTGAAGACTACCTGTATCTAGATTCCTTTCACTCAATATTCAGGCATGGGCACAGAATAGAAGCTACACTGATTTCTCTGTGGATTTTTTGTCAGGACTTGGATAGGAGGATGAAAGGCTGTACTTGACCTATCAGTGGTACTCAATACCATCAATAATGGTACCTCTTTAGCTTCCTCCAAGGGTTGGAGGGTCAATGGCACTGATTTACATTGGTTCTACTTCTTAATTAGATGTGCCAACTGTGAGGAGGGGCTCAGTTCTGAGTCCCAAAGGTGCTTTTTCACGAGGCAACTGGACTTTCTTGTGTTTCTTTGAAGACGTTTCGTTTCTCATCCAAGAAGCTTCTTCAGCTCTGACTGGATAATGGGGAATGGAAAGATTTATATTCCTTGCAGACAGATGATCATTTGCATTCATTTAGTGAGTCGTTAGTGCTACCTGGAGGCTTATCTGTCTCTTCAGGGTCACCTGAATAGTGCAAATGTGTGTGGAGTCTTCTTGGAACTGTTGAAAGGACTGTGTTGTAGACTGGAGATAGATGTTGTATCCCTCCCCCTCTGTTGACAAGAGAGCCATTCAATTTTGACATGTGGCCTCTTTGACTCCTCTTTCAAACCAGCGGTCCTCTCTGTCCAAAATATGGACTTTGCTGTCTTCGAAAGAGTGGCCTTTGTCTTTTAAATGCAGATGGACTGCTGAATCTTGTCCTGATGGGTTTGCTCTATGTTGTGCCATACGTTTATGAAGTTGTTGTTTTGTTTCCTCAATTTACAGATCTGCACAAGGCTCACTGCATTGTGCTGCATATACCATGTTGCTCAGTTTGTGTCTGGGGGTTTTATCCTTGGGTGGACAAGCTTCTGCCTTAGTGTATTCTTGGATTGAAGTGTGCACGCATGTTGTGTTGGTTGAAGAACCTCCTGAGCTTTTCCAATATTCCTGCAAAGTAGGGAATGACTACGTTGTTTCCATTTATTGTTTTCTTGGTCTGTTATGGAGGAGCTCCTGCTGGGTCTTTGTTTGACATTGGATGAAGGCCCCTTTGGGATAGCCACAAGTTCTGAGGGCTTCCTTGATGTGTTTTAGTTCTTTGCTCCTCCATAACAGATGAAGAAAACAATAAATGAAACAACGCAGTCATACACACATACAACTATTAAAGACCAAGACATGTGCAAAGTAATGCATATGATGTCTACATGTAATGATTTTATCATCTGAATGGAAAGAAACAAGGATTTATAAAGATAATATAAACATATTTGAAACGGCAATGCTAGATGTGGTGTAGAAAGAGACTTATCAAACCATAATATTACCTAGTCATGAAACATAGGCATGCAGAGTCCCATAATTCAAGAACATTCAATTCATACACCATCCTAGTATAGTTTCTCAATATTGTGTTGGGAATGCTATTGTTTTTTGACTGATTCATACAGATACAAAAAAAATCAATTAAACTAGACTTTGAAAATTTTGTATATCCTGAAGCACCACAGAAATGAGTATGTTCAATAAGTAATGTATAAAGCTCCAAAAGGAGATTAAAATGACATATGAATTCAGATTAAATTTATTCTTTAGGTATCCTATGTTCTCCATATTATGGAAAACTGAAGAAGTTTAAGAATATCTTTCATTATAAGTAAAATATGTACCCATACATCAAAATATGCTGATCAGCATGTATGAAACATTTTTGTCTGATAACATTAACAGAGTTGGATGCTATTATTTTTATATGTGAGCCCAACACTATATCTCTCTAAGTCTAACTCATGTGATGTATCGTGAAGTTTTTTTCCTTTGCGGAGCTGGGGTGGGTATGGCCTGCATGTGATGCATCCAGCCTGTGGGACCGCCAGTTTGACACTCCTGCTTTAGAGGATCTAAATAATACCAAAGTATAATATTGCGTTAATCT
>NW_015403427.1:0-3269 GCF_001527695.2 Protobothrops mucrosquamatus
CAGTGTTGGAGCATTCACCGCTTCTGGAGGCAGGTTGTTCCACTGGTTAATTGTTCTAACTGTCAGGAAGTTTCTCCTTAGTTCTAGGTTGCTTCTCTCCTTGATTAGTTTCCACCCGTTGCTTCTTGTCCTGCCTTGAGGCGCCTTGGAAAATAGCTTGACACCCTCTTCTTTGTGGCAGCCCCTGAGATATTGGAATACTGCTATCATGTCCCCCCTCGTCCTTTTCTTCATTAAACTAGACATACCCAATTCCAGCAACCGTTCCTTATATGCTTTAGCCTCCATTCCCCTAATCATCTTTGTTGCTCTTCTCTGTACTCTTTCTAGAGTCTCAACATCTTTTGAGTCCACCAGGAGAAGGGCGGGATATAAATATAATAAACTCTAAACTCTAACTCTACATCGCGGTGACCAAAACTGGATGCAGTATTCCAAGTGTGGCCTTACCAAGGCATTGTAAAGTGGTATTAACACTTCACGTGATCTTGATTCTATCCCTCTGTTAATGCAGCCTAGCACTGTGTTGGCCTTTTTGGCAGCTGCAGCCCACTGCTGGCTCATATTTAGGTGATTGTCCACTAGGACTCCAAGATCCCTCTCACAGTTACTACTATTGAGCAAGGTACCCCCTATACTATACCTGTACATTTGGTTTTTCTTGCCTAAATGTAGAACCTTGTTTTTTTCACCATTGAATTTCATTTTGTTAGATAGTGCCCAGTGTTCAAGTCTGTCCAGATCCTTCTGTATCTTAAGCCTGTCTTCTGGAGTGTTGGCTATTCCTGCCAGCTTGGTGTCGTCTGCAAATTTGATGAGTTCTCCATCTATCCCCTCGTCCAAATCGTTGATATAGATATTGAAGAGCACTGGGCCCAGAACAGAGCACTGGGGCACCCCACTACACACTTCCCTCCATGTAGATGCGGTTCCATTGAGGACCACACGCTGAGTACGGCCGGTCAGCCAGCTACGGATCCATCTGGTGGTGGTGCTTTCTACCCCACATTTTTCTATCTTGTCAAGTAGTAGGTTGTTTAATATATGTGCATTTGGAAGGGAGTGCTTCATCTGTGGTCTCCAGATATAACTGAATTCTAATTCCTATAAAGTCCAGCCAGTATGGCCAGCAGTCTGAATAGCAGGGTTTGTCATGTGAGTTATCTAGAAGACCATGGGGTCCCAATTCTTGCAGAGTGAAGGCTATTTAATCAAGTTCTTCCATCACAGAGATTACAGTTATAAATAAAAAGTTAGTGGGGTGAACCTGAGACCTGGGCAATGATCATTCTCAATTTATTAATACACACAAATCTAAAAGGAATTTACAAGGAATTTTATGTTGCTAAAGCATTACCTTTTCCCCATCTCTTCTATAAAGAACTGAGAGATGCATCCTCACAGCTAGAACAGTTTGGGGTAGAAAGATGATAAAAAAGCACACCGAACTACAAGGTAACGGGAGAGTGAGCACAAAAATGCTGAGAACCAGAAGAGGAGAGAGCAAAGTCACTCTGATCTGTAGGAAAGGAGATGTAAAATAAATTGGAAAGGAAAAGTGAGAGCGGAGAGCTCTAAAGAGCACCCTGCCCCCTCTTGAATTAAGATAACAGTTTTAGTTTCCAACTTACCGTATTTAAAAATTAAGAAAAATATTACAATTTCCTTTAACTGAACCTGTTCAGACTCTTCCTTCTGACTATAGTCAAAGATACAATTACGGTACTTGAGAAAAGTTATTTTTTTGGACTAGAGTGAAACATTAAGTCTATATTTAGATGGAAATTATAGGTAGCAAGAAAGGCAAACTGGCAGTTGAGCACACTAGTATTAAGTAGGAATGATAAAATTTGACAATGGCTATTTTATTTTTTTCAAGGTATTTATATCCATAGTTTTCAGGATGACTCAAAAATAAAATGAACAAAATACAACAGCAAAAATATAATTAAAACAATTATAGCTTTGAAGAAAAATCTAATGGAGACCTTAAACCAAATACACTGTACCAAACATACACATTGCTAACAATTCACTTTTCAAGATCGCAAACAAAATTAGAGTTAGTTTACTAAAACAACCCTGTAGGAAATGCCAGGTAATTCTTGCTTAGAAGGTTTAACATCCATTATGTTGTGATCACTGAGAAAATCCTTTTCTTGAGAGCCTCACGAAGGGCATCAGAAAAGAAACTTAACTTCAGGCAAATATATACAGAGAAGGCAACATTGCAAGAATCTTTGGCAGTCTTCCTTACCCTGCTGCCTTCTTTCAGGAAGGGATGGAGTGTTTTCAGATCCTATTTTTTCTCATTCAGCTTTGAAGTCAGGCAACATAGATGGCATAGGTGGCACAACAGATCTAGAATATGTTCAGGGCTTTCTGATGCATTTTAGATGGTGACATCAGCTTCTTTACTTGCTTGTTTGTTGAACTAGATTTATATGCTAGTTATATGACTCTCATATTGTATCATTTAAGAACTAGAAACACCAACAATTTCAAATATTTTGGCCAGTGTTTCTCAGCCTTAGCAACATGAAGATATGTGGGCTTGCTAAATTTCTGAGGTTGAGAAACACTGATTTAGACAAATTGATATAAACATTCACCTTCCAGAAAGGAAACAAATACATCCTTGTTCAAAGGCCCATTGAACAAAAAGGTCTTAAATGCTTTCTGAAAGGCTATATCAGGAGAATAATATTCCAGAAAAAGAGATAATGATGGGAAAAAACCTTCTGTGGAGTGCTTGTACATGACATTCTCTGAGGGTCAGGACAAAAGAAGCCCACTCTTAGAGATCATAACTGATGGGCAGGGATCAGTTTAACGAAGAGAAGGACGAGGGGGGACATGATAGCAGTGTTCCAATATCTTAGGGGCTGCCACAAAGAAGAGGGAGTCAGGCTATTCTCCAAAGCGCCTGAAGGCAGGACAAGAAGCAACGGGTGGAAACTAACCAAGGAAAGAAGCAACCTAGAACTAAGGAGAAACTTCCTGACAGTTAGAACAATTAACCAGTGGAACAACCTGCCTCCAGAAGCGGTGAATGCTCCAACACTGGAAGTTTTAAAGAAGAGACTGGACAGCCATTTTTCTGAAATGGTATAGGGTTTCCTGCCTGAGCAGGGGGTTGGACTCAATGACCTCCGAGGTCCCTTCCAACTTTATTATTATTATTATTATTATTATTATTATTATTATTATTATTATTATTATTATTATTATTATTATTATTATTATTATTATTATTATTATTATTATCT
>NW_015403428.1:0-1530 GCF_001527695.2 Protobothrops mucrosquamatus
CTGGAGAGCAGCTGCAAGAAGATCACCCAGTCTGACCATGTACAACGGCACGACAAAGTAGCAACAATGGTGCACTGGAAGATCTGCAAGAAAAATACCCTTTGCCTGCAAGCAAGAATTGGTGGCACCATATAATATAATTGGTGGCACTATTCTATATTCTATTCTGTTCTGTTCTGTTCTGTTCTGTTCTGTTCTGCTCTGCTCTGCTCTGCTCTACTGTTCTGTTCTGTTCTACTCTACTCTACTCTACTCTACTCTACTCTACTCTACTCCATCCATTCCATTCCATATTTTCTATTCTATTCTATTCTGTTCTGTTCTGTTCTGTTCTGTTCTGCTCTGCTCTGCTCTGCTCTGCTCTGCTCTGCTCTGCTCCATCCATTCCATTCCATATTTTCCATTCCATTCTATTCTATTCTATTCTATTCTATTCTATTCTATTCTATTCTATTCTATTCTATTCTATTCTATGTCTGTCCCAGGTCTTGGTTAAGATTGGGTCTATTTCATCTTTAATATGAACTTTAAAAAAACCCCAAGGAATAATAGAATAGAATAGAGCTGGAAGGGACATTGGAGGTCTTCTAGTCCAGCCCCCTGCTCAAGCAGGAGAACCTACACCATCTCAGACAGGTGACTGTCTAGTGTCTTCTTAAAAATCTCCAGTGGTGGAGCACTCAAGATGTCTGCTGGCCAGCTGTTCCACTGGTTAATTGTCCTCACTGTCAGGAAGTTAACAGCATTTAGTCCGTGTCCAGATGGTGCTCAGGTCTAGTCAGGTTCACTGCAAAGTGTCAACAACACCACCAAGCATTCATGGAAACCTGGAGACAGTATTGACAAATTGCCAGATTCCCCCCCACGGAAAGGCTGGGCTTTGGTTACTCTGGTGCCAAGATGCCACCGGTCATGTCCAAAAAAAGAAGCACAAATATTCTTTTAAAATTACTTTCCTAGTCGCAAGTGTTTAAAAATAGGGTTGGATGTTATGGTACGCGGTGGTGCCTTCGTATTTTTAGCCACGTTGCCCTGTGGTGAAACGGATGGCCAATACATTTTTAAAAATAAAGACATCTAATAAAGGAGAATATGTTTTGGTCACCGCGATGTAAAAAAGATGTTGTGACTCTAGAAAGAGTACAGAGAAGAGCAACAAAGATGATCAGGGGACTGGAGGCCAAAGCATATAAGGAACGGCTGCTGGAATTGGGTATGTCTAGTTTAATGAAGAGAAGGACGAGGGGGGACAGGATAGCAGTCTTCCAATATCTCAGGGGCTGCCCCAAAGAAGAGGGAGTCAAGCTATTCTCCAAAGCGCCTGAAGGCAGGACAAGAAGCAACAGGATGGAAACTTACCAAGGAGAGAAGCAACCTGGAACTAAGGAGAAACTTCCTGACAGTGAGAACAATTAACCAGCCAGCATGAGGGAACTATGGCCCCTTCTTAAAAACTATAGATAGATAGATAGATAGATAGATAGATAGATAGATAGATAGATAGATAGATAGATAGATAGATAGATAGAT
>NW_015403428.1:10480-13747 GCF_001527695.2 Protobothrops mucrosquamatus
CTTCAACTCCCAGGATGCCCCAGCTAGCTAAGATGGGTGGACTTCAACTCCCAGCATGGTCCAGCTAGCTAAGATGGGTGGACTTCAACTCCCAGCATGGTCCAGCTAGCTAAGACGGGTGGACTTCAACTCCCAGGATGCCCCAGCTAGCTAAGATGGGTGGACTTCAACTCCCAGGATGCCCCAGCTAGCTAAGATGGGTGTACTTTAACTTCCAGGATGCCCCAGCTAGCTAAGATGGGTGGACTTCGACTCCCAGGATGCCCCAGCTTCTGGGAGTTAAAGTCCACCCATCATGCAGCTCCCAAGCTTAATGACTGACGTTTGGCAATTAATGCTTAATAGAACATGACAAAGATATGCTAAGAAAAATCCCTGGATATCAAAACAAGAAATATAAACATTTTTTGAGCTTGGTAGCAAAATCTCTGCTTTATGTCTATGGAGACACTCAATCATCCAAGTCAGGGTTGTCCCAAAAGTATTTTTTTTCCAAAAGGCAACTGGACTTTCTTGGTCTTTTTTTCTTTGAAAATGTTTCACTTCTCATCCAGTTCTGAAAAAGCTTCTTGAATAAGAAGAGAAAAGTTTTCAAAGGAAAAAAAAAAAAACCCCAGGAAATTCCAGCTGCCTTTTGGAAAAAGAGCACCTTTGGGACAAAATCTCTGCTCTACTTAAAAAAGAAGGGAAAAATATCCCTAAATATAATATAGATATCACATATAATGAACTGTTGCAGGAACTAGATCTATCTAGTTTCGTGAAAAGAAGGACTAGGGGTGACATGACTGCAGTCTTCCAGAAGTTCTTAAGAAGAGACTGGACAGCCATTTGTCCGAAATGGTATAGGGTTTCCTGCCTGAGCAGGGGGTTGGACTAGATGACCTCCAAGGTCCCTTCCAACTTTATTATTATTATTATTATTATTATTATTATTATTATTATTATTATTATCATCATCATCATCATCATCATCATCATCATCATCATCATCATCATAAGAGGAGGGTCAATTTATTCTCCAAAACACCTAAAGGCAGGAGGAGAAGCAACGGATGGAAACTAACCAAAGAGAGAAGCAACCTGGAATTAAGGAGAAACTTCCTGACAGTGAGGAAAATTAACCAGTGGAACTGCTCGCCTCCAGAAGCGGTGAATGCTCCAACACTGGAAGTTTTTAAGACGAGACTGGGCAGCCATTTGTCCGAAATGCTATAGTGTTTCCTGCCTGAGCAAGAGGTTGGACTAGATGACCTCCAAGGTCCCTTCCAACATTATTATTATTATTATTATTATTATTATTATTATTATTATTATTATTATTACTACTACTACTACTACTACTACTACTACTACTACTACTATAAGAGGAGGGTCAATTTATTCTCCAAAATACCTAAAGGCAGGAGGAGAAACAACGGATGGAAACTAACCAAAGAGAGAAGCAACCTGGAATTAAGGAGAAACTTCCTGACAGTGAGGAAAATTAACCAGTGGAACAGCTTGCCACCAGACGTTGTGGGGGCTCCATCACTGGAAGCTTTTAAGAAGAGACTGGACAGCCATTTGTCCAGAATAATATAGGGTCTCCTGCTTGAGCCGGGGAGTGGGACTAGAAGACCTCCAAGATCCATTCCAACTCTATTCTGAATTGAATAATCTAATGAAAAAAAGGACTAGGCATGACAAGATAGCGTGTTCCAGTATCTCAGGGGCTGCCCCAAAGAAGAGGGAGTCAAGCTATTCTCCAAAGCGCCTGAAGGCAGGACAAGAAGCAACGGAGGGAAACTCATCAAGGAGAGAAGCAACCTGGAACTAAGGAGAAACTTCCTGACAGTGAGAACAATTAACCAGTGGAACTACCTGCCTCCAGAAGCGGTGAAGGCTCCAACACTGGAAGTTTTTAAGAAGAGACTGGACAGCCACTCGTCTGAAATAGTACAGGGTCTCCTGCTTCAGCAGGGGGTTGGTCTAGATGACCTCCAAGATCCCTTCCAACTCTGTTATTCTGTTACATATTTCACGTCTGACTTGCCTGTTCTTTGCTCTCCAATCCTTTTGCAATGCAAGTATAAACTTTACAAATTCTACCCTGAATGTTTATCTTTGCCTTACTGTGTGACATATAATCCAGATGGAAGCTATTGCTGATTAAATCTACTTCTGTTATGTATCTATATAGTAGTGTTCCAATATTTGAGGAGCTCCTATAAAGATGGGAGAGTCAAGCTCTTCTCCAAAGCCCCCGAAGGCAGGACAAGAAGCAACGGGTGGAAACTCATCAAGGAGAGAAGCAACTTAGAACTAAGGAGAAACTTCCTGACAGGGAGGACAATTAACCAGTGGAACTACCTGCCTCCAGAAGTGGTGAATGCTCCAACACTGGAAGTTTTAAAGAAGAGAGTGGACAGCCATTTGTCCGAAATGGTGTAGGGTTTCCTGCCTGAGCAGGGGGTTGGACTAGATGACCTCCAAGGTCCCTTCCATCTCTGTTATTCTATGTTCTACCGCTTGTTTCTGTATTGCAGATTTTCCTGACTTTTTTTTTTAACCTCCCCTCCCATTGCAGACATTCCTGTCTATGACTTCAAAGTGGAATCACCCCAAACTGCTGAGGACTTGTTCAAGGCTAACTTCTGGGTGGAAACAGATTCACAAGAGGCCCCGAACATCGTTTCGCCATCAAATTGCAACCTTGGTTTTGGGAACGGAGGAGGACCCCACCCAGTCAGGCAGGGAAGGAAGGAAGGAATGCAGAATAACAGAATAACAGAGTTGGAAGGGAACTGGGAGGTCTTCTACACCCACCCCCTGCTCAAGCAGGAGATCTTCCGTCATGTGGGGACCTTGGTGCTCTCTGAGCTTGGGTGTTTTCTTGTAGACGTTTGATATTTGAGGCTTGATGCCGTTACCTAGTTTGGGTCATGAAACGTCCGCAAGGAAACAGCCAAGCTCAGAGACCACCAAGGACCCCACAGTCCTCCTCCTCCTCCCCCCATCCCACTCCCTTCTAGCACTGATGATGTTCCCTACCTGGGTCATGAAACATCCGCAAGGAAACATCCAACCTCAGAGAGCACCAAGAACCCCACAGTCTTCTTCCTCCTCCTCCTCCTCCTCCTCGTCCTCTCTGCAAACCCCACTCCCTTCTAGCACTGATGATGTTCCCTAGTTGGGTCATGAAACGTCCGCAAGGAAACACCCAAGCTCAGAGAGCACCAAGGATCCCACAGTCCTCCTCCTCCTCCTCCTCCTCCTCCTCCTCCT
>NW_015403429.1:0-3267 GCF_001527695.2 Protobothrops mucrosquamatus
TGAAGTCCACCAGTCATGAAGGGGGCCATAGTTCCCCCATGCTGGCTCAGGAATTCTGGGAGTTGAAGTCCACCAGTCATGAAGGGGGCCATAGTTCCCCCATGCTGGCTCAGGAATTCTGGGAGTTGAAGTCCACCACTCATGAAGGGGGCCATAGTTCCCCCATGCTGGCTCAGGAATTCTGGGAGTTGAAGTCCACGAGCCATAAAAGGCCCATGGTTCCCCACCCCTGTCTTTCAGGCGTAAAGCCAGCTATTCTGTCCTCAGCTGGGAGACTCCAAGCCCCGATGGCCTTTGTGTCCAGTCAGTTTGCAGCATTCACCCAACTGCATGCAAATCTTGTGTTTTAATTGTGATGTTCCTCGCCCGCTTTTGTTGACAAAAGGAGGCTTCCTGCTGAATGACACCACCTACTTTTATGGCATCAGAGAGCTCAGCAGCTGCAGAATGAAGCTTTCCCATGGTGAACACAAAACAAAACAAAACCCTTCTGCAGGGCTGTGGGACCACTTGCATGGAGAGATGGGGGGCGGGGGGGGGGGAGAGAAACACCCCAGATCTGCTTGCAAGGCAGCCTCACAATTATGGGCACAACACCTTCCCGTATCTATAACCTCCCAGCTGGCTGAAACTTTGATAACAGTGGACCATCGCTTTAGTTGTGGCCACGTTTTGCAACCTTAGAACATAATAGAATAGAATAGAATATAGAATATAGAATATAGAATATAGAATATAGAATATAGAATATAGAATATAGAATATAGAATATAGAATATAGAATATAGAATGGAATGGAATAGAATAGAATAGAATAGAATAGAATAGAATAGAATATAGAATATAGAATATAGAATATAGAATATAGAATATAGAATATAGAATAGAATAATGAATAGAATAGGAATAGAATAGAATAGAATAGAATAGAATAGAATAGAATATAGAATAGAATAGAATAATGAATAGAATAAATAGAATAGAATAGAATAGAATAGAATAGAATAGAAATATAGAACAAAATACAATAGAATAGAAAAGAAAAGAAAATATGGAATGGAATGGAATAGAAAATAGAATGGAATAGAATAGAATAGAATAGAATAGAATAACAGAGTCGGAAGGTACCTTGGAGGTCATCTAGTCCAACCCCCTGCTCAGGCAGGAAACCCTATACCATTTTGGACAAATGGCTGTCCAGTCTCTTCTTAAAAACCTCCAGTGTTGGAGCATTCACCGCTTCTGGAGGCAGGTTGTTCCACTGGTTAATTGTTCTAACTGTCAGGAAGTTTCTCCTTAGTTCTAGGTTGCTTCTCTCCTTGGTGAGTTTCCATCCGTTGCTTCTTGTCCTGCCTCCAGGTGCTTCGGAGGACAGCTTGACTCCCTCTTCTTTGGGGCAGCCCCTGAGATACTGGAAGACTGCTATCATGTCTTCCATAATATATGCATCTTGTTAGTGGCTTTCCCATCTTTTCATCTTCTTGATCCCGTGCACCATGGGGCTGGGTCCCCCCCCCCCATCCTGAAGGCCCCTTTGGTAGTTTGCGTCTCCTAGAACTTGGGGGTTCTGAAAAGCATCTTGTCCTTCTGGGTAAGCGAGGACGGATTTCAAAACCGGAGTTTCACTGGCCCAGCCGGAAGCCCTGGAGATCAGAGGTGTGTCCAAGCCAGGCCACTTTGAGAGGGACTTCAACTCCCAGAATTCCCCAGCCAGTCAGGATGGGGAGCAAAAGCAATTTGTCCTTTTCCCTTCTGACCTTTTCGGAGTTTGCAGGATTTTGCTGTTGTATCGTGTTTGGGAGCTGCAGTGACGAACTGGGGCCAGAGAAAGAGCAGTTGGGTTACTACAGGTTTATGGGCATCCGGTCCTTCATAGTAGGGGAGATATGGTATCCAGGGGGAGGGTCCTGGTTTTCTTGCAGACGTTTCATGACCCAACTAGATAACATCATCAGTGCTAGAAGGGAGGGCATTTGCAGAGAGGAGGAGGAGAAGGAGGAAGAATCTATGTGGTCCTGGGTGCTCTCTGAGCTGGGCTGTTTTCTTGCAGACGTTTCATGACCCAACTAGGGAACATCATCAGTGCTGGAATGGAGGGGGGTTTGTGGAGAGGAGGAGGAGGAGGAGGACGATGACTACGGGGTCCTTGGTAAGTCTCTGAGCTTAGCTGATTCCTTGCAGACGTTTCATGACCTAGTCCAGGGCTTTTCAACCTTTACACCCATTGTGCCACTTTTAGGATATGGCAACATCTGAGGACCACCAGTCGCCTAGCAAGGTGCCAAAAACGTGATGACCAAAAAAAAGGGAAAAAAGTGATAAAGTACAGGTAGTCCTCGACTTACAACAGTTCGCTTAGTGACTGTTTGAAGATACAATGGCACTGAAAAAAGTGCCCCCCAAGCCACAGCCGAGCAAGACACCTGCCTGCCCACCACTCTTCCTCCTGTCCGAGGTTTTCATTGTTGTGAGCATTTCTGTTGAGGATTGGCAGTGGGGGTGGGGCGGGGGGGTGCTTGGTTTTTATTCCCCCCCCCGTCTGCTGGGTGGTTGCAGCAGGTTTGGGTCCCTTCACATGACCCTGGGACACTGTGACCGTCATAAATATGAATCAGTTGCCAAGCATCTGAATGTAAATCACAAGACCCTGGAGAGGCTGCAACATTCCAGCTGATCGGCGCTTCTTCAGGGCTCAGCGGAAGCACCAGGATCAGCACTGAGCTCCAGCTGGATCCTGGCGCTGATCCTGGGGCTTCCGCTGAGCCCCGACAGCCCTGCAGCTCCAGCCGTCTCTCGCTCAGGCTTGTGCGGTGCTGCCACCGGTTCAGCTCATTCCCCTCCCCCACTATCACTTTTCTAGGATGGTCGCGTACCCCCTGCCAGGTGCCAGTGTACCACAGGTGGTACCCCTACCACTGGTTGAAAAGCCCTGACCTAGGTAACACCACCAGGGCATCCTTAGAAGGCGATAGCCAGGAGTACAGCCTACCAGCTCTCGCCATTGTGTCCCTTGAAACTTCCCAAAGGGAGACTTAAGTTGGAGGGGGAAGCAGCGCCTGGCGTGGCCCCCCCCCCCCCAGCTTAATGCCTGCCAGAGGTTTGGTGGCTGGGAATTCCACGGATCTGGAAGGAACCAGGATAAGGAATGCTGGTCGGAATAAACGTCTGTTCTTCGTGGCAGTGAAATATTGAGGTTTGGGGAGGGTTAGGGCTGTATAATCGAAAAGTCCCCGCTCCTTGTTGTGTGTGTCGACTTGGCAGAAGACT
>NW_015403430.1:0-3266 GCF_001527695.2 Protobothrops mucrosquamatus
TTCACTTCTCATGCTTCCATTCCCCACCATCCAGTCAGAGTTGAAGAAGCTTCTTGGATGAGAAGCGAAACGTCTTCAAAGAAAGTTTCCTGCCTGAGCAGGGGGTTGGACTCGATGACCTCCAAGGTCCCTTCCAACTTTATTATTATTATTATTATTATTATTATTATTATTATTATTATTATTATTATTATTATTATTATTATTATTATTATTATTATTATTATTATTATTATTATTATTATTATTATTATTATTAACAAGGAAGTCCAGTTGGGAGTTCTTTGGAAAACCACAGTAGAACTACTACAAACAAGAAAGTTTGATTAACATTTTATGCATATCTCTGTTACTGATTAAATTAAGAAGAGGTACCTGCATTACTTTGGTAATTACGCTTATGTGAATTTCCCCCGAGGGATAATAATATTTGGTAATGCATATCAAATTACAAGTCACCAGTAAACCCCAAAGGAAATCTGAATTGAAAACTTCAGAGCATTGGCAAAGAACAAAACTCAAACAAAGCTTTCTTTATTTTATTTTATTTTATTTTTTTATTTTTATTTTTATTTTGCTTTAATCTGTTTGGATTTTATACCTGAGAAAGCACCCGCTATGGGTAGAGCCTGGCTAAGCAGGTGCATGATTTGACATTGCTTTTGGGTGTCCAATAGATCATGCTACTTCCATCCAACTCCTGGCACAAGTCATACATGACAGCAACTCATTTAGTTTTTCTTCCAGACCCAGGCTGAATCCAGGTTGCCAAGGGTCCATAAAATCCTTATCCTCCGGGTCTCTTTATAACTGTTAGATCAGTGGTTCTCAACCTTTTTAATGCCGCGACCCCAACCGGTCGTAAGTCGAGGACTAAACCGGTTGTAAGTCAAGGACTAAACCGGTCGTAAGTCGAGGACTAAACCGGTCGTACATCGAGGACTACCCAACCGGTCGTAAGTCGAGGACTTTCCCTGCCCGGGAGCGCCGCGCATTCGTGGTTCCGCCCCCTGTGCCGGCCGAGGCGTAGCTGGCAAGCGGCAGAGACAGAGCAGGCCGACCACCAGCTGGCCCAACCCAAGGGAGGTAAGGCACCCACCGGAAAAGGGGAAAAAAATGGCGGACAAAAAAAATGGCGGACAAAAAAAAATGGCGGACAGCATTGCTTGGCGACCCCCGTGAAATGGTCGATCGACCCCAAATGGGGTCCCGACCCACAGGTTGAGAACCACTGTGTTAGATGATCAATCTCTCAATCCTCTTTCCTTAAAAAAAAGGAAGATTGAAGTTAGGACTTGCTATGTAGAAGTGGATGCACGGCTGGCCTAGAATCATAGAATCATAGGACTGCAAGCAGTGGTGCAATTCAAATATGTGAACAACCGGTTCTCTGTGTGGATGCCGCTTCCGGAAGTCCATTCTGGGCCTAGGCAACAAAAAATTAGCTACCGGTTCTGCCGAAGTGGTGCGAACTGGCTGAATCCCACCACTGGCTACAAGGGACCTTGAAGGCCTTCTAGTCCAAAGCACCCAAATCAGGAGCTCTTATACCAACCTGGACAAATGGTTGTCCAATCTTTGGCTTGTCAAGCAGAGGTCAGACTGAGGCCTCTTTCAAAGTTACTGGAAACAAGATCTCTCCAAAGAGGTACTGACTACCAACTAGGTCCAACTTCTTATTCTTTCCCTGAAGGGCAGGTGTACTATTTTACACCAACTTATCATAATTTAAAAGACACCGATGCCTTCTTTAAAGCTTTGGATAAGTAAGGAGGACATGCATATCATTAATTATTTCACACAATGGGCAGAAAAATGTCTGGATCAGAAATGCTCTATGTTGTCGGATTCTTGGGACAAAAATAATGTCTCAAGCAATCATCTATCAACTGCAAGCTTTCTACTGGGTTATTGTACTGGGCATTACTGGTGAGGATATGGGGGATTAAACAATTTAATTAACATGAATTAGTTGGTTTCTAAATAACTTAGGTGGCCTCTTAGAAAAGAAATAATAGAAATGGCATTTATCTACCTTTCCATTCTGCATTTTTTTTAAAGAACATAGAACAATAGCGTTGGAAAGGACCTTGGAGGTCTTCTAGTCCAACCCCCCCCACTGAAGCAGGAGACCCTATACTATTCCAGATAAATTGCTGTCCTGTGTCTTCTTGAAAACCTCAAGCAATGGAGAATCCATAACTTCTGGAGATAAGCCCTTCCGCCGATTAATTGTTCTCACTGTCAGAAATTTCTCCTCAGTGCTAGATTGGATCTCTCTTTGTTAAGAGAGAGATCTTTGTTGAATCTCCCTTCCATCTGTTACTTCTTGTCTTGCCCTCAAGTTCTTTGGAGATTGACTCCTTCTTCTCTGTGACAGCTATATTGAAAGAGAGCTGTCATGTCATCCCTAGTCCTTCTCTTTGTTAGAGTAGACTTACCTAATTCCCTCAATCATTTATCATATAACTTAACCTCCAGACCCCTAATCATCTTTCTTGCTCTTCTCTGCACTCTTTCTGGGGCCTCAGAATCTTTTTTGTATCATGGCAACCAAAATTGTACGCAGTATTTTAAATATGCATAGAATACATGACTTGAATGAATACATTAGTTGCATTTCGTAGCAGCTCTGTAGCATATCATGTATATTCAGACCTCAGTAAGTTCCTTAAACTTACAAGTTTTTTTCCCTAGAACATTTAGTCTCAAGGTTTCACACACTCAATTGATAATACCACTTTCGTATTGTCATCTTGCAAGAAATTGCTCTGGGTAGAAAGTTGTTCAGCTAGCTGGCAAGTTTTGTAAATTTGTTTTGTTTTCCTCTTAAATTCAAGCAATCTAACTATTTGCTTTAATATAATACTGCATAAGTAAATAGGTTTATGGTTGTGTCGTGGAAAAATTAAATAAAAGAAACAAGAGACAGCAACACAAAAGAAGACTTTGACATGGTTCCGAAAGAAATAACTTTTCAAAGAACTTTGAGGCTTAATTACCTTAAAGAATCCTTTAATGGGTTACATAATCCGGCACGAACAAAGGAAAGCCAAAGACTGAAACACCCCCCATCCTAGCTCTCGCGACAAGCACAACTCCCTCCCTCCTTTCACAGTCATCAATCATATGCTCCAATTAAACAGAGGTGTGAACCTTCCTCCCGTCTCATCTCTGTTATTACAGACTGTTGTTGCTTTGACCTTGGCTGTGCTATGCTAAGATAATGTTGTTATTCACAGGCATTCCTCCCCCCTCATATGGCC
>NW_015403431.1:0-2148 GCF_001527695.2 Protobothrops mucrosquamatus
TCTTCTTCTTCTTCTTCTTCTTCTTCTTCTTCTTCTTCTTCTTCTTCTTCTTCTTCTTCTTCTTCTTCTTCTTCTTCTTCTTCTTCTTCTTCTTCCATATCCATGATCAGATGTTGGCGATCATGTTGGCGATCCTGTTTTTATCAGCAGCCGAAAAAGTGCTGCTGAGTTTTGTTCAAACCAGTCCCTTAGATTTTGAAGCTATGATATTCTTCTTCTGCCTGGACCTCATTTGTCTTCAATCTTTCCCTGGAGGATTAAATGGAGTATGCCGTATTTTTCTGGGTGTCGCATCACATGTCCGAAATATTCTAACTTTCATTTTTTAATTGTTTTGATGATTTTCCTTGGCTTTCCCAGGTGGCTTATCAACTCCTCATTTCTGATCTTGTCAACCCAGCTTATACATAACAACTGCCTGTACATCCACATTTCAAATGCTTCTAGTCTCTTCCGGTGGCCTTCTGTCAGAGACTAACTCTCTACTCCATAGAGCAAGATAGAAAAAATATAATATCTGACAAGCCTGAAATAAAATCAAACTTTAAAAAAAAACATTTAAGCATGCCCCCCTCAAGTATTAAAAATGCAGTGCTCAAAAACAGAGAGTTGCCAAAGTACAATTATATAGCTGGCAACTTAATTGAGAAGAAAAGATCTAATAGAAAAATCCAGGACTCTGGTCAGACTATGGTGTTGATATATTTACAAATGAACTCTCACTGAGTCATTATTATTATTATTATTATTATTATTATTATTATTATTATTATTATTATTATTATTATTATTATTATTATTATTATTATTATTATTATTATTATTATCGTTGTTATCGTTGTTATCATCATCATTAAAGAGTTTGCTTAACTGAAGGAAAATTACCTGAGCAACTTACAACCTTCCCTGCCAGCTTCCCTGTTGTGATGCTCCCTTCCAGGGCTGAAGTGGACACAACTTTCCCAAATGTTATTCCAGCATTGTATATGTTAGCTCATTTGAAGCAGCGTGCTTCGAAAATTATTGTCTAATGACACACTCTTTCATACAATTGAAGGTTACAAACCGACAAAGAGAGTATCCATAGAAGAGAATATCTGTAGTCCAGGGTTCAACTGTGGGTTCCATGGTGCTCTCTGAGCTTGAAATGTCTCTCTTGAGACATTTCATTACCGAACTAGTTAACATCATCAGTGCTAGAAGGGAGTGAGGTTTGCTCTTATATATACTAGTAGCTTGCCCTGTCAGTGTTGATTGGAATGGTGTAGGTCAGGGGTCTTCAAACTTGGCCCCTTTTATGACTTGTGGACTTCAACTCCCAGAATTCCTCAGCCAGCGTGTTGGCTCCAAACTCTAAATGTACGCCATAAGGCTGGGGTCTCCTTATCTAAATGCAACACAATTAATTAGATGGAAATTCAGCCCCTTTAACATGGGGGTAATGTTTCAAGGCAGGACATCATAGTCACTGTGTTTAAACTTTGCAGACAATCTTTCCCATACATGTTCTTTTTCTATAAGCAAGCCTTTGCCTATATAGACAATAAGCGACACTTCTTGTTAAAACTCTTGCTTCTGTGGAGATTAAGCCACAACCTCAATACTACTTTAATATGACATTTTGTTTTACAATTAAAATATGGCCTCTAGTAAATGGCATGATAACAGTGAATCAGCAACCTTCTACAATTCACAAAAGGAACCCTTATCGATTATTATCATCATTATGAAGTCCTCCAAATGATTAACTTGAAAATAAAAACAAACATGCCTAAAAAACCTGGAGTTTTCTGCTAATTTGCACTCTCTCTTTAAAATGTGTAAAACTGATATCTCAATTTATATAATCAATATTACCAATTAACCACAAAAGAAGAAGCTGTACTCAGATTATCTGTTTGCTCTCATCTACTGCTCATCAGGATTTCTGTAGCCTAGTTCTGCTAACCCTTATTTCTGATTAAAACTAATCTCTATTCCCAAGGCTGCCTGGATTTACTGGTTGCACAACAAGCTAACTATTTACTTTGACCCATGTGAATCTTGTTTATCTTCTAATATATCTGTATTAGATCAGCTCTGTACTCTGTAGATCATGGGTGTCAAGCTCGCCACGTCATGTGTCACAACGCATTGCGACTCTTTCTG
>NW_015403431.1:10134-13399 GCF_001527695.2 Protobothrops mucrosquamatus
TATTATTGTATTGTGGTTTTTATGAGGCTGTTAGCCGCCCTGAGTCCTATGAGGAGAAGGGCGGGGTATAAATTAAATTATTATTATTATTATTATTATTATTATTATTATTATTATTATTATTATTATTATTATTATTATTATTATTATTATTATTATTATTATTATTATTATTATTATTATTATTATTATTATTATAGTCCATCGCAAGCTTCTCACTGCTGCTGGCAAAGAGATTGGAAAGAATTCCAGAAACTAAGCTACAGAAGCTTTCTCCATCTTGTTATTTTCTAATGGATATTTGATGTGGAGACCAACATTCACAATTCTAGTCCAGTGAAATTCCAACAATGATCTCTTTTAATACTCATCCCATTTATAGGTAAATGATCAGTCACTTTGGAGAACATGAAGTGGTGTTTATTTACAGATTCTGGTGCTGTTTATAAGCATACGTAAACCACCTCATGAGGAACTTGCTACCATTCTAGTTTTAGAAAGCCAGAAGAGAAATGGTGAAGCTCCTAGGGTACTACCTCTGCAATTTCGCAATGCAAGTATGAATTGCTATTATTTATGCTTTATGTTTATTTAACAGCTTCCAACAAGTTATGATTGCAATTAGTACCAAGAGTTAAATTTGCAAAAAGAGGGGCAGAGTCATGTGCTGTTACCTCCTGAACACCTGAACACCCTTTGAATCCTCGTGCTCCTCATTCAGAATAACAGAGTTGGACGGGACCTTGGAGGTATTCCAGTCCAACCTCCTAGTCAAGCAAGAGACCCTTATACCATTTCAGACAAATGGCTATCCAGTCTCTTCTTAAAAATCTCCAGTGATGGAGCACCCACAACTTCTGAAGACAAGCTGTTCCACTGGTTAATCGTTCTCACTGTCAGGAAATTTCTCCTTAGTTCTAGCTTGGTTCTCTCCTCGATTAGTTTCCATCCATTTCTTCTTGTCCTGCCTTCAGGTGTAATAGTTCTGAATCTAGAAGCACTTCTCAAATCTTATGTTTTTGCCTGGAAATGTGAAAAACAAACATGCATCCTGGATTGTATCAAATTCCAATGCCATTTAGTTTAGGAAGAAAGCTATGTATCCTGATCATAAAACTGCTAGATTTTCTTTTGGCTAAATTTAATTACTTTGTAACATTAGAATAAACACTCAGGGTTATAATAAGTTCACACCTGCCTTCAGAGTTTGTCTGCCTATATAATTAAAAGATTTTGTTTCCAAAGATTTTGGAAGGTAGTAGCAGCTACAGCACACACTAGGAGTATGGGGTGAAAAGGCAACATATTTTCAAATCTCCATTCGGCCATAAAATACAACAGCTGGTTTGGAGTTTGTTACTCCCTTTCAGCTGAATGTAGGGTTGTTGTTTGCACATGTACAACTAGAGCAGGAACACACATGCTGCTTTAAGCTCTTGGAGGAAGGGGAGGAAACAATGTAATAAGTGTGTGTATGTGTGCATACACACACATGCAATCACATTGCATCTATTCAGTTTGAGTTGCACAATTTTAATTTTAATTGCTGTACCATATGAGGTGCCATAATCAGGTGCTACCTTCTCATATGAGCTAGAATAGTAGCATCCTTACCTCTCTCCCCATCCCATTTTATCCTCATTATGACTTTATGATGTAAGTTGGATTAAATGATGTTCTTGCTCCAGAACACCCCATATCTTCTGCTACTAGATACAGAATTTCACCTAGCCACACCTGCTGCTTTTGAAAAAACATGTTAGCCAGTGTATCCCTACTGAATCTCAATTCATTGCTACAGTAGGCAATAATGGGGTAGGATTTCCTGGTTTTATCTATTTTTTTAATTAGCTTGAGGGACATACCAACCCTGTAACACATTGGGAAGACCCTTTGTATAAGTTTACCGACAACAAGCATTGTTTTCCTTTGGCTGCCTTTTCAATTTTTCAACCATTATGTTTGTTGCTCATGATTCATCGAGTTCAACCAAGCCCAGGGCTATTGTTTTTCTTTTTGCCTTGATATTTTTAACTTCTTTTTTTTCCCCTACTGGACTTCTATTGAACAAGGAAATAATTGCCCTGCAACTATATCAAACAAAAGTTAGCAACTGGGAGGATTCTAAGGCCCTACTGCTAAAGTATATAGGTAAACACTGGCCTTGTTGAACCTTTCGATACCTACAGAGTTTAAGTCAAAACACTGTAGATACTTTTAACAACAGTAGTTTGCAACCATCAGGTCCATAGAAGGACCTATCTTTTGTGTTGAAAACAAGGATAGGCTTCTTCTGAGAAGTTTCTTCCTGATAAATTGACTCCGGGTCCATCATTAATATTTATTACAACAGGAAGCTTCCTCTGGCAGTCTTTCATATAATGCTACCAAGAGCCTTGCTTGGCAACTGGAGAACGAGAAGATGGTTTGAGAATACAAATGTAAAAGACAACCTGAGCAGTATATTGAATTTAGGCAGGGGTACGATACTTTTTGTAGTAGTTTCACTATATTTTCTAAACCAGGATGTTCACAAATGAAATAAAATGCTTGTGCAGACTGGGGAGGGCATTCTATAAGAGGGCTTTAAAAGCTAGAACAAAACTTAAAAGGCAGAATCTGATAAGAGATGGAAGGGTGATATATATAACTCATTAGAGAGGCATTTGGATAACAATGGGAATACAGACTAAGGGAAAGATCCTCTAACAGAATTCAGACAACAAAGCTTTCAAATAGGAATTGTTAGCTATTGTTAGATGCTATTTCCTTGCCATACCTGCTAGCACTGCAAGTTGTTAGAGATAATGGGGACAGGGACAGAATTATCTGTTTCACTTTTTATTTTTAAGCATATATTCTATTTCTGGAGGTCCTTAAGACAAGATGAAAGCATAACCCAGGATAAAGGTGAAAACAGAAGTATATAAACTAAGAACATTCAAAGATTATCTGGTTTTAATAGTTGAAAATCCTCCAGAAGGAATAGGTATAATAATGAAGAAAGTTAATGACTTGGAGCATTAGATGGATTCTAAATTAATAAAGAGAAAACTAACCTATTAAAAAAATTATGAGCACAAAAGATAAAATAGAATTTACAGGGAAGACTGATTTTAAGATTGAAAAAAAAGTTACATATTTGGGTATTATTATACCTAATATGAATTTCATATTATTTCAGAATAATTGTATGAAGATATGGAATGAAATTAAGAAAGATTTATTAAGATGGAAAAATTATAATTGTCACTGTTTGATAGAA
>NW_015403432.1:0-3264 GCF_001527695.2 Protobothrops mucrosquamatus
TAAACCTTTTCTCCTCAGAATAATGTTTTGTGACTAGATCTGAACAGTTAATAGTTCACGAAGGATTGCTGGTGTGAACCAGTTTAAAATTATTTCCACTCTATTTCTTTTGTTACAACTGAAATGACTTTTCAGGACTTCCTACAGTATATACCTGGTTAGATCTTCAGTCTCTCTAATTTTCTTTTAATTCCCACCACGAAATAACAGAGAAACCTGAAAAAGTATGTTTGTAGACAGTTTTGCAATAATGAGATGAAAAGAACAGGATTATATTTTTCAAGCAATTAATTTTTTCCCCAGAATGATCTATTAAATTGTAAACTACCTGTCCAGTTTGGTCCGATTGTTAAGGCACTAGGGTAGAAAGCAGAAGATTGTGAATTCAAGTCCTATCTTAGTCATGAAAGCCAGCTGGGTGACCTTGGGCCAATTACACCCTCTCAGCCCAACTCACAGGGTTGTTGTTGTGGGGAAAATAGGAGGAGGAAAGTATATTGAATATGTTCGCCACCTTCAGTTATTTATAAAAAGAATAAAGGTGGAATACAAAAAAAATTAGAAACAAATTCACTATATTATATTATTAGATACTTAGATGCACAGATAGACTCTAAGATAATCAGACAGAATTACAAATATAGTTGAAGAAAATTGGCCCTTGTTATTGTATCTGTCAAATATCAACATAATACAGTAGAACTCATTCATAGTTTTAAGACTGAGAGTTGTGAACAACCTGAGGAAAATTTACCACCATTAAAAAGTACTAGTTACAATTCTATTACTAGATATGAATGGATTATTTTGATAAATAAACATATTTTTAATTGTAATCACCTTCTGTGTTTTATTTCTATTTGATTTTTGTAATTAATTACAGATCCATCAATAGAAAATTATTGGAGAAAGAGGATTATTAACACTTTAAAAATACTGCACTTTTATGAATCCATAACATGCTATAAGATAAATAAATGTAGGCTACAAGCCTATTTTAGTAGAAGGATCAAGCAAGAGAAACATGCTGACTATATTGGAATAAAATGAAGTCCAGTTAATCTTGGGTTCCCCATGCCTCCACTTTTTACAACACAACTCTTCCTATTTCAGGTTAGCTGCAGTATAACTGTTATAAATTATGATGTGTCAGAACAAATAAGTCATAATTTATTGTCACTTTTTATCTGAGCAATTTAGCCGGGCAAATATACACAAATACAGTATTTGAGATAGAAACAAAGGACAAGTGTAATCAAGAAAAAACTGAGATGGAAACTAAATTCCTTTCTAATGATTATTCACTTTCTTGAAGAATACTGACTTTCTCCTTCTCTAATAGTCCTGCCAATCTATTCGTTGTGGCCTATAAAACTTAATCAGATTGGGTAAGAGCCCTATTGTGTCTGTGAAATTGTCAAACCAAACTAAAATTACGAGCTTGTCCTACTTCAATCTGTCCAGAAATGTACAAGTTTGCGATGGTGGCAAATATAGCTCGGGTGTAGGATGAGGATGGAGATTTGTTTTTCGAGCTTGTGGGCTGGTTTCTGAATGTTTTGTTACCAGGCTAGCCTGTTAATGAAATGTTCAGAAATCAACCCACAAGCTCAGAGAACAAGCCTCCACCCTCATGTACAAGTTTCTTAGCTACCAGGTGAGGTGGAAGAGTATCACCTGAGAGGCCAATTAATTATGCTTGATTTATCATTTTTGTAGATAAAACATAACTGTATATGAAAAGTCTCTACCTTCCTAGGATGGATTAAATGAATAATATCACAATCCTATGCATATCAGATATAAAACTCCATTGGTACTTATTTTGTATTAAACAAGTAGGCTTCTAATACACTAAAATAAGCATGACATCTATGCAACCTCACATTTAATGATCTTTTACCTTCAAGATTATAAGACAAGACACATCACATCTCATGTTCAGAAGCTGGAATCTCATTGATAAAAGGCATCCTACAGTCTTTGTGTACATTCATTCTCTTCCATACCATACTAAAACGCAAGAACTAAGCAATAGAGAATTATTCCTCTAATTCTTCACAGTACTTAACACATATGCATTAGTTGCAAAAGGAAGTTTTTAATCCAGAACTCTGCATGGTTGCTTCTATTGATGAGGCATATCAAAACCTCCCAAGGGAAGCACAAAATCAACATTTCCACACACATTCCCAACTCAGCTGAAGATGCTATGGCTGCAATCCAACCTGTAGTTTCACATGATGCAGCCATTCAGCTCTTCCAGGTTTTGCCAAGATCCTGGCAAAGAAGAGCAATTTTGAATTACAATTGTGATAAATGCACAATCTTTGCTGAATTTAAGAAATACTGTACAAATACAAGCCTTTTACATTACTTAGAGCAGCTCACAACCACAAAATCAGGAGCCTCTCAAGTTCAGAACAAGTAGAGGAAAAAGAGGTTAGATTACAAAATCTTGGAAACTTGCTCTCTACACCTTGAGCTTCCTTTATTCATTTATGAGCATGTTAAGGCAAGATTTCTCTGTTGCCTTTGATCTATTTTCTAATCGAATCTCAGGTTAATGGGGAGGATGTTAATTGTTTGATACCACAAAAATGTCCATCTGTTTTTCTTGTGCAATGTTTTAGAAACATTCATTTCACTGGACAACAAAGATTTTACTTCCTGAACACTTGGCTCTATCTTACAGATTTTTGGCTGCTAACCACGAAAATAACCTGTAATTTAACCTATCATGCAATGTTTTATAGAAATCTGTTTTTTTTCACAATGGCAGTGTATGCCCTTCAGTACCTGTTGGCTATACTGCACACATGAAAGAAACGTATAGAATAAGGCAACATCATAAATTCCTAACAATAAAGATTATCCACCGCGATTGTCAAAATATACTGTATTAATACTTTATTCAGTCAATTTGCTACAATGTAATATGCAATATAGAGCAGGGGTCTGGTACCGGGCTGCGGCATGCCAGCAACTGGTCCACACAAACAAGCAAAACCCCATCTGCAGGATGCAGGTGGCACACAAACAAGCAAAACCCCATCTGCAGGATGCAGGTCACCCCAACGATGCCCTTGACGTGATGACCCGCTGCCTGGAGGCCGTACGGGTCTGGATGGGGAGGAACAGACTCAGACTCAACCCTTCCAAGACCGAGTGGCTGTGGTTGCCGGCGCCCCGGCATAGTCAGCTGATTCCATCGCTGTCTATAGGGGGCGAGACTTTGGCCCCCTCAGAGAGGGCGCGCAACTT
>NW_015403433.1:0-3264 GCF_001527695.2 Protobothrops mucrosquamatus
AACAGGGATCTCTTATTAGTACTAGTGAGCAATAACTGTGAGCTGTAATAATAATAAATATAATGTCATGTCATGTCATATACCAGTGATGGCGAACCTTTTAGAGACTGAGTGCCCAAAAACTGGCCCCGCCCCTGCTCCACCCCCTGCCCCGCCCCCACCCCATCTTCCCACAGGGCCACTCACCGCCTCCAGGGCCCGCCGCAGATCGCCCAGGCAGCCCAGCAGTGCCATGGCAGCCATGCCCTCTGCCCGTGCCCCGCAGCATCAACTGTGCACAATCGGGCATGAGGGCAGAGTCTTGTCTACGCTGCCTGGCTGCCATGTCCTTGGCTGTGCTGCTCCGCGTGGGCCACACTCGGGGGCGACTCTCCTCCAGGGGGGCTGCTGGTGAGGAGGGGGTCGCGGGGGAGGCAAGGCTGGGGCAACAGCATGTGTGCCCACAGAGAGGGCTCCGAGTGCCGCCTCTGGCACCCGTGCCACCACTGTCATATACCATACGCATCATATATCATATACAGGTAGTCTTCAACATAACCATTTGTTTAGTGACTGATCCAAGGTAAAACAGCACTGGAAAAAGTGACTTAGGACCATTTTTCACACTTATGGCCATTGCAGTATTTCCATGGTCACATAATCGACATTTGGACACTTGACAATTGGCATGTATTTATGACGGTTGCAGTGTCCCAGGTTCATGTGATCCCCTTTTGTGACCTTCTGACAAGCAAAGTCAATGCAGAAACGGGATTCATTTAACAATGTTGCTAAATTAACAGCTGCTTAACAGAAATGTGATATGTGATGTGATATATCCACTGCGGTCCCCAGCTTGATGGCCCAGCCCGGCGTTGTGAGTGGCTGGCGCACAGGCACGTACACAGCTCCATGTTTGCGAACGGCAGGCACCCTCCACTTGTGTGAATGGAACGTTGTGTGCAAGTGGAGGGTGCTTGAGCTTGTGCGCGAAGCTCTGCTCATGCAAGCAGTAGGCACTTTTGCAAGAGCGTGTGAAGCTCCATTCGCGCGAACTGAGAGCGCTTGAGTGGAGGGTGCTTGTGCTTGCATGCAAAACTGCACTTGTGTGAGTGGAGGGCACTGTGCACAAAGCTTCATTTCGCAAATGGGTAATGGGCCGTGGCCTGGGGGTTGGGGACCCCTGATATATCACATATGGCATATATCAGATATATTTATATAAAATAGATATCATATTGAACTTGAACATCATCCAAACCACCACCAATCAATCGCAAATGGCAGCTTTACATTTTACATTCTGAAATGATACCTTTAACACCATCAAACAACATCTGTTTATCCCAGGTCCTTGGGAAAGAATTGTTGAGTGATAAAAATGTGAATTCTAGTTTAAAGATCCGGCTGACTGTATGACCAATGATAAAAATAATAAATCTGTACGCTGCCTGACTCTTAACAATTCAAGCAGCTCAATAACAATCAGACAAAGAAATTACAATCAGATATAAAAATTAAAGGAAAAAATGACAAGCACGATGAAATGAGAAGTTTTCCTCCCTAACTGAAGGCCTGGGTGAAGAGCCAGATTTACTATTATTACTGACCCAGGGCATACTCTTGATTTTATATTTGAACTATGGTGTGAAGAAGATGATTTGAAAGTGAAGAGAATCGTAATAATTCCTTACTGAGATCAGTTCTGAGAATCATCATTGTTACTCAGTGGTGTACTACTTAACGTTTAAGAACTGGCTCTGCCTGTTCCACATTGCTGCAGCTGTGCCTTGCTACGGAATAGTTGATTGATGCACTAGGACAGTCTAAGCTTATCTCTATTGTAAAGTGACTCACAGTATTCCAGAAAATGTAACAATTGGTACTCATGAGTGGGTGTAAGCCAGTTCCAGGATCCCACTTTACCTACCTGTAAATGATCTTGTTGATTCTTTTTGATTTCTCAGCAGAGAAATATGTCCCATAAATTGAGAATTGGGAGAGCAGTATTAAAGTGGTTCTGCTTGTACCTGCAGACTCTCATTCAAAGAATAGAATTGCAATTTGGTGATTGCAATTTGGCTTCATAGCAGAAAAGCTGTGGAGTTCATAGGGGGATCTGAATATGAAGCAGTTGGTACCAGTCATCAGGAGATTTGGAGCGAAGTATCAGTAATATGCTAATACTATTTTATTCTATTTATTTGTATCAACTAAGTCAGGTGAAGCTCTGGGCCAGTATCTGGAAGCAGTGGTGGATTAGTGGGGGGGGGGGGGGCCGCGACAGTAAGCTGATGTTAAATCCCGACAAAGCAGAGGCATTATGGGCAGGCAATTATCTTGACATAGAATTAATAAGGCCACATCATCTCAAGATTGTTGAACTGCCTCTGAAGGAGCTCCTGTAGAATGAGTGGTGCTCCTAGCACTGGAAACACAACTGGCCTCCGTGGAAGTGAGAATCTTTTCCTCGTTTGATCTGGTGTGCCAACTATAGCCATTCTTGGATAGAGATAACCTGGCCACCATGATCCAAGCATTTGTCTTCTAAACCTTGGATTATTGCAATGTGTTTTGTATGGAATTCCACCCTGGAATCTATACTTCATACAAAAAAAAGTGTATTTAACTCATTGTAACATGCAGATGGCTTAAGGATACAGACAACCATTAAACCATGAAAATGTTTTGAAAGTATTGTGGTGGTTAGTTTCTATTGGATTAAATTCAATATACTGTACATGTAATGATGCAGTATAAAAAGTTTCAGATTTAGATGTCTAATGGAGGATCTACTGCTGCATTTGTCCAACTACAGTTTATATAGGGTGTCCTTCTGGGAGTGATGCATCAGCTTGCAATTCGCTATGCAACAAACTGAAAGAGGGCATGCTCTAAAGAATCACCCTAATTGTCGCTGGTGGCAACTTAAGAAGGATCTGTACACACTATTGGTGTTGACTCAACCTGTGTTTCTATTGCTTTGGTTAAATTTCTTATGAAAGTCCTTATATTCTGTTGTAGTTTGGCACTTTTATGCTTTTAAATATGACTTTTTAAAGTGGGATTGTATTCGACATAATCATAACTTAGATCCTTGGGCCCGGGATCACCGGCTGATGTTATGCAACGCCAGGTCCGTGGTAAACAAGGCCCCCCTCATCCAAGATCTTATCCAAGAGGGGGGTGCGGACCTGGCAGGTATCACCGAGACCTGGTTGGGCACGGAAGGGGGAGTGCCCCTCGTTGACATCTGCCCGCCAGGTTTCCAGGTATTCCATCAGC
>NW_015403434.1:0-3263 GCF_001527695.2 Protobothrops mucrosquamatus
CTTCTTCTCCTTCCTTCCTTCCTTCCTTCCCTTCCCTTCCCTTCCCTTCCCTTCCCTTCCTCTTCTTCTTCTTCTTCTTCTTCTTCTTCTTCTTCTTCTTCTTCTTCTTCTTCTTCTTCTTCTTCTTCTTCTCCTTCCTTCCTTCCTTCCTTCCCTTCCCTTCCCTTCCCTTCCCTTCTTCTTCTTCTTCTTCTTCTTCTTCTTCTTCTTCTTCTTCTTCTTCTTCTTCTTCTTCTTCTTCTTCTTCTTCTTCTTCTTCTTCTTCTTCTTCTTCTTCTTCCCATACAAGGGGGAGGGTTGGAGCCCCGGGAAGCGGCCCAAAGGGAAATCAATACGAAGCAATAGCAGCGGTTCCTGTTTTAAAGTCGCAGAGATGCCCGGCCAAGCGGGGCCTCCAATTTCTGGGTCGGCCGGGAGAGGCTTCGAGGCGTCCTGGATCTTGGCTGACTTGCACCGCTGCTGGCAGTTTTTGTTTTTTTTGTGGAGCAGAAAGGAAAGGAGTAAAAATGAACCGTTTCCATGCGGCAGGTGCTCGTTTCCCACTCGGCTTGTTTGAGTGTCCAGCATGGTTCGGATATTGCAGGGCGGGGGGAGGGGGGGAAGGGACCTATGACCATTTTTCACAGTTACCTTTGTGGAATCCCGCCATGATCATGTGATCAAAATTCAGATGCTTGGCAACTGGTTCATACTTACGACCCTTGCTGTGTCCCAAGGTCATGTGATCACCTCACGCGACCTTTTGGAGAGCAAAGTCAATGGCGAAGCCAGATTCACTTAACAACCGGAGTTACTAACTTATCAGCTGTAGTGATTCACTTAACAACTGTGGCAAGAAATGTTGTAAAAGGGGGCAAAGCTCACTTAACAAATGTCACGCTTAATGACAGAAATTTTGGGGCTCAATTGTGGCGGTAAGTCGAGGACCACCTGTACTTTGTAGGGAGCTAAAGCATCCTTTCTCCAAAACAGCCAGGTTGGTGGTTTGGTTAATGGGACAAGCCAAGGTCTAGTCCAGTATTTCTGAACCTTGGCAACTTGAAGATGGGTGGACTTCAACTGCCAGAATTCTCCATGTTGGCTGGAGAATTCTGGGAATTTTTTTTTTTTTTAAAGTTTTTTATTGTTTTCAACATAAAAAAAAAACACATCACAAGTACATCACAATTGAAACCCCCCCCCACCCCCCACCCGGACTTCCCAAACCTAATCCCAGGATACTATTCAACTAAAAGTAACCTTATATTAATATCCCTAACTCCACAAAGTATAATTCTACATAAGTAGGTGCAATATATATATATGTAAAAAAAAATTTTTTATCTAGAGAATTCTGGGAATTGAAGTCTATCCCTCTTAAGGTTGAAAAACACTGGTCTAGTTTATGCTCGACCAGTGGGTGATTTTGGGGACAGTTACCTTCTCTCCCCTGTCCTACCTCACAGGGTTGCTGTTGGGGTCAAAAAGAGGTGGAAGGATCCATCTATATATCCTGCCCAGTACTAGTGTACAAAAAGCAGAATAGAAATCTAATAAATCAGTGTTTTTCCGGCATTGAAGGATTTCATCACTTGGATAAGAATCTCCAAGGTTGACTTTTGGTAACCACATGAACACATTTATGAGCAATGAAAGGTGTTTATTTATTCAGTTTATATGGTTGCCCATTTCACATGCACGATTCTGTTCTGCTGCTGCTGCTCCTGTCACAGATGGTTTTCAAACTTTCTAATAAAAGGAAAGTAAATATAGGAGGAGGTTCAGAGTTATGTCCTTCTTTCTGTCAGAGCAGAACAGACTAGGTGGGTGTGGAAACCAGCAAATGAAAAACAAATTTGAAAATGGCTGAGGAGGGGGCCATTAAAAATGTCCCCAGTGCATCCATAGGGCAGAAGCAAGGGGACAGGGATGTAAAATGTGGCCATCAGCTTCAATCTAAGACTTCTTATCAAAAAATCTCAAGCTAAGCCTGCTATTAAGCAGTTAAAAACCACTTACTTTGACCTTCCAGTTTAGTCTACAGTCTAGATTAGATGGGTGGCAGACAAATCTAATAAATAAAATTCCTAATGGCCTGTCACCCAAGCAACATCCGATCTGACCCTGATTAGGTTTCTGAAATCTGCAAAGGTTATCTGTGCACTGCGAGACCTAGCTGAGTACCCTTTTAAAGCAGCTTCAAACAAGAGTGTTCAGGGTGGGGTTTTTTTTCTTCTATAATTCCCAAAGTTTGATTAATAGCTGCCATCCTATGGCAGGTTTTGTTTGCGGGTTTTGCATTTTGTGAAGTTAATCTGGTTTTTCTTGCTCAAGATTTCCAGTTCAACATTTTCATTGTCGTGTTTGACAAATCTGCTACAAATTCCCAAAATGAAAAGGAAAGAGAAGAGATGGAGAAAAGGTTTAGCCTACAGTATTCTAGACCAGAGACTTTTATCAGTTTTCAAAAGAGTAAAGTGCTTTACTATATAGCTTTAAAATCACAGCATGGTGTCAGTTTACACTATATTAATTTAATTAAATAGGTTTCTTAAGTGAGCTTTTCAGTAATTAAAAAAGTCCTGGATGAAGTGTCGCCTTGTGCTACATATCATATACTACTTGATTCCTAACTATTCATAATATGACAAATAAATAAATGATAATATCGTTCTTTTACTTATGGCATTGCTATGTTCATGTTTTTTTTCTTTCTCCTTGTAACATCAAAGAAGCATTAAGTTATCCTTCAAAAGTTACCAAATATTTTCAAAAATGTAATATGTATGATATATATGCAATAAAAAAGGGAATATCACATATAATAAATCAAGTTGTAGCAAGCAAAATAGAAATTACAGCTTGTATACAGTATTGGTATTGGTATTTATAAACATGTAATGTATATATGGACATAATTCGTGTCATGTTATTTATTGAATTTATTGGCAGCCGATAATAATAATAATAATAATAATAATAATAATAATAATAATAATAATGATGATGATGATGATGATGTTGCAAGGGACCTTGGAGGTCTTCTAAATCTAGACCAACCCCCTGCTCAGGCCCTATACCATCACAGAGAAGTGGCTGTCCAGTCTCTTCTTAAAAACTTCCAGTGTTGGAGCACTCACAACTTCTGGAGGCAGGTTGTTCCACTGATTAATTGTTCTAACTGTCAGGAAGTTTCTCCTTAGGTTGCTTCTCTCCTTGATTAGTTTCCATCTGTTGCTTCTTGCACAGGGTAACTCCCTAAACTAAAATTTAATTTGCATTAC
>NW_015403435.1:0-3262 GCF_001527695.2 Protobothrops mucrosquamatus
CATTATTGGAGAAACGTGACTTCTGCAGGGCAAACAGGGATCCGCATAACCTTGTTTGCAAGACTTGATGGATGTCCTAGCACCAACTGACCTTTGGGGAGATGACTTCTGCAGAGCTCACCTTTTCTCCTTTTTGCCCCACAATGCCCTTGGGACCGTCGGTGCCGGACACGCCACGCTCTCCCTAAGAAGAACCCAACGGTCAATCTCAGCTTGATCGAATAAAATAAAAATAAAACTCACAAAAGCAAGTCAGTGCCTAAACTGGGCTAAACTTCCAAACGCAGGTAACCCTCGACTTACAAAAGTTCATTCAGTGACCGTTCAAAGTTACAACGGCACTGAAAAAAAGGGATTTACGACCGTGTTTCACACTTACGACCGTTGCAGTCACGTGAGCCAAATTGGGAGGCTAAGACAAGTGACTCCTATTTGCCACGGTCGCCGCGTCCCGGGATCATGTGATCCCCTTTTGCGATCTTCCCAGCCAGCTCCCGACAAGCAAAGTCAACGGGCAAGGCTGGATTCAATTACCAACGGTGTGACTCCCTTAATGGCCGCAGTGTTTTGGTTAACAACGGTGGCAAAAAGTCGCAAAACGGGGCAGAGCTCACTCAACAACTGTGTGGCTTAGCAATGGTTGCGGGTTGTCGTTGTAGGTCAAGCACCCGATCAACAGAACACCACTACTCTGCGGGTCAAAAGGGGGGGGGAGCCTGGATCGGACAGGCGAGGCTGCCATTTTGACTTTTTTGACCCTCTTCCTGTGGATGCCCCAGGAGAACAACCTGAGCTTGTAAATTTGCAAGTGTTTTTCGGTTTGGGAAATGCCTTGGTTGTTTTTTTCAAACTTCTCCGTGCAACGCAAGCATGACTTAAAACACATCTTCAAGGGCTGACTGGGGAATTCTGGGAATTGAAGTCCACGGATCTTTAAAACATCTTTTAAAAGGTTTGCACTTTACCTTGGATCCCTGGTTTCCTTCTGCACCCGGGATTCCTGGTTTGCCAGTGATGCCGGCTTCTCCCTATCCACCGAAGAGGATACACAGAACTTAGTTAAGCCTACTTTCCACGAAGGATTATACACAGCTGCCCTCTGCAACTGCTGGGAGAAGAAGAAAACTGCCGTGCTCGAAGGGGCCAGGGGCTGCATCTATGCCAGAGGAGCTGCATAAATACCCACAATCCTGTTCTCTTTTGGGGTAGGCCATATGATGCAAAGCATAGAAGAAGAAGTTGAAGTAGCAGAGAGGGAGGGAGGGAGGGAGGGAAGGAGAAAGAAAGGGAGGGAGGAAAGAAAGAAGGAAGGAAGGAAGGAGGGAGAAGGAGAAAGGAAGAAGGGAAGGAGAAAAGGAGGGAGGGAGGGAAGGAGAAAAAGAAAGGGAGGGAAGAAGGAAAGAAAGGAGGAAGGACGGGGAAGGAGAAAGGAAGGAAGGAAGGGAAGGAGAAAGAAAGAAAGAAAGAAAGAAAGAAAGGGAGGGAGGAAAGGAGAAAGGACAGGGAAGGAGAAAGGAAGGAGGGAAGGAGGAAGGAAGGGAAGAAGAAAGAAAGGGAGGGAGGGAGGAAAGGAGGAAGGATGAGGAAGGAGAAAGGAAGGAGGGAAGGGGGAAGGAAGGAAGGGAAGGAGAAAGAAAGAAAGGGAGGGAGGAAGGAAAGGAAGGACGGGGAAGGAGAAAGGAAGGAGGGAAGGAGGAAGGAAGGAAGGGAAGGAAGGAAGGAAGGAAGGGAAGGAGAAAGAAAGAAAGAAAGAAAGAGGGAGGGAGGAAGGAAGGAAGGAAGGAAGGGAAGGAAGGAGAAAGAAAGGGAGGGAGGAAAGGAAAGAAGGAGAAGTAGAAAGGAAGGAGGGAAGGAGGAAGGAAGAAAGGGAAGGAGAAAGAAAGAAAGAAAGGGAGGGAGGAAGGAAGGAAGGGAAGGAGAAAGAAAGGGAGGGAGGAAAGGAAAGAAGCAAAGAGGAAGAAGGAGAAAGGAAGAAGGGAAGGAGGAAGGAAGGAAGGGAAGGAGAAAGAAAGAAAGGGAGGGAGGGAGGAAGGACAGGAGAGAGAGAGAGAAAGAAAGGAAGGATTCCAGAAGCAGGCGTTATACAATGAAGGGAAATACGTTTAAATCTAGTTTACTCCGGCACCCTTCCCTGCATCTCTCCGTATCTTTCCATCCTTGTGAATCCCTCCACTCCATCCCTCCGTGGCCCTAATTCCTAATTTCCCCCCCCCTCTCTCTCTCTTTCTGCAGATCTCACCCACTCCCCCCCAGCCCCGGCCCTCCCCGTCTTCCTCTTTGAGCATCCGCTGTTCCTTCCCCTCCCTCTCCATCCTCTGGGTGCCCCACCTGCGTCCAAGTGCCCCTTTCCCTGCCGGCTCCTTCCTTCCGGATTCGCTCCACGTTCGCTCCGGCACCCACTCAGCCTTGAGTCAACCCTCCCGGGCGCCTCATCAATCACGCACCGCTTCTGAAGCAGCTCGAACCCACGGCCGCTCAGACACTCAGCCCCTGACGGCACCCAGCCCACTCTTGGGTCCCTTTTTACGTCGTTCGACACAGGTTTCCTTCCCACGACAGACGGCAGGATACACGGGGGGGGGGGGGGGGGGGCCTTGCTGGTTTTCTTGCAGACTTTCACGTCAGAATTCGGATCAGGGGACCACGGGGGAGGCTGCCACGTTCGTCGGTGTGAAAAACGCTTCTAAGGTCCCCTTTTTTTTCCGCTGCCGTTGTCACTCCGTTCGCTAAATGAACGGGCTGTAAGCCGAGGACCGGCGGTCCTTTTGAACTAATCCCTGAACATCTCGACCTGTCTCCGTCCATTTAACCATCGTTTATTACGCAAGCCCTAATGTATACGGCTGCAATTGACTGACATAGCAATAGCCCTTAGACTTATATGGGTCCTCGTTTTACCAACCTCGGAAGGATGTAAGGATGAGTTCACCTTGAGCCGCTCAGGGATCGAACTCCTGGCAGTCGGGATAATTAGCCTGCAATGCTGCATTCTAACCACTGTGTCACCATGACGCCTTCCTTCCTTCCTTCCTTCCTTCCTTCCTTCCTTCCTTCCTTCCTTCCTTCCTTCCTTCCTTCCTTCCTATCTTCCTTCCTTCCTATCTTCCTATCTTCCTCCTTCCTTCCTTCCTCCCTTCCTTCCTCCTTCCTTCCTATCATCCTTCCTTCCTTCCTTCCTTCCTTCCTATCTTCTTTCCTTCCTATCTTCCTTCCTTCCTTCCTTCCTATCTTCCTATCTTCCTTCCTTCCTTCCTATCTTCCT
>NW_015403436.1:0-3260 GCF_001527695.2 Protobothrops mucrosquamatus
TGAGAACAAAGCAAGGTTGATCTTTAAAAAGGAGATCTATGACATGATAAAGCAAAGATAGCTTGAGTCACAATATTGACAGCATCTCAACAAGCTGTGTTGCCAGGTCTGGAAAACTGAAGCATCATATTTTATCTTTGTTTTTTTCCCCAAGAATTACAATCATTGTGAATGAAAAGTGAGAATTCCTCCAGTTATTACTAATCCAGGGGTGAATCTTAAAATGGCGACACCTAAGGCATGTTTAACTTAGCAATGGTGGTTACAAGAACAGAAAGATTCTCACAATCAAATGTTGTTTTCAAAATGAGCCAGAGATAAATGGTCATTTGCCAAACCATTGATATTATTATTATTATTATTATTATTATTATTATTATTATTATTATTATTATTATTATTATTATTATTATTATTATTATTATTATTATTATTATTATTATTATTATTATTTGCCAATGCAAACTCTGCCCATTGGTAGTGACATCACTTTGGATGGGTCAATTTATCTTCCAACTGGAGGAGAGATATGATCATGACCTTCAACAATTTGAGCAGGAAAAGAGGATAAAAGATGCAGGAGAGCCTGTACTAAAAAGTCTTGGGTGAGCTCCTAGATCAGCTTAAACTATGATCTGAAAGAAGAGCCAAAACCAAGAGAAGCACAGGTGTAGCTAAGGACAGGAAGGAAGCTGGCATCCCTTACACTGCCCACACACACCTGCTGTCAGCTTGGGTTTGACATAACAAGTAGACAATCAGCGGAACTATACAATTTTGACAAAGAAGGAAAACATATTGAGATCAGGATGGTGTTCAACAGTCATTTCTATGCTAGGCACAGTAGATGCAACCATAGATGTTTAAAAACTTCTATCTAAGTTCTTCTGAGAACATCACGAGCAACATATATTGCTCATATGTCCTTCAACAAATGTCCAATTTTCATTATTGAAGTATTTCTTTCTTTAATTACACCTGTGACTAGGAGGAAACTGAACCTGATTCTGTCACTAACCACACTCAAGGATTGTGAGTGTCTGACTCTCAGATGGGAAGCAAAATTATCTGAGGTCCAGTTTGAGGGAATCAGATCAATTCAGGGACTGCAGAGCAACTTTACTTTATAGGCAAGCCTCACCAATAGGCTGACACATACGAATGAAAAATTTGCAATTAAATGATAAAAATGATTTTAGAAATGACAGCTTGGTGTCTCCCTTCCTGTCAACGACATTTTTCTTGAGAAATTCTGAGTGTCCTCTAGGAGAAGATGAAATGAATTCAACCACAACATTAGTAGGGAATGTACACCACTGGCGGTTCTTTGCTCGTTTCTACTCAAGGACTCCATCACTAGATTAAAGGTAGACATTTGAGTTTTTAGTCCAGCTTTTCCTCTGTTTTGATCAATATCCAGAAACTGGACAAAATGCAGAGAAATATCAGGAGATTTGAGGAGGTACTGGAAATTCAGAAACAGACTCCCCATCTCTGCACACAGAAATCTGGAGAGAGAAAACCAGCCCTGCATAAATTTGTCTCAGCTTTATACAGAAATTTTTATAGCATAATTATGCTAATATTGACTTATAATGGTTGTAACAGTGTCTTATTGTGCTGATGTTAAAGTCAGCAGGACTGATTAAATAAGACACTGTATTTTAATACCAGGTTTATCGTGTGAAATGTGCAATATTTGTGTGAATCAGCCACAGCCATTGTCAAATGAGTGTGAAGAAAATTTGCCTGCAGTTGAATGTAATCCCACAGACCCACTGCCATAACAGAAGGGGTCAGATGCTTGCTTAAGGAGGGGACAGGGCTATTTCACAAAGGGCAGAATGAAAGCCCTTCTCCATTTCATTTATGGAATCCTGCTCAAAGGAGAGTTAAATCATACTTCACAGCAACATGTCTGAAGGCTTAAGGCAGTGGTGGTGAAACTATGGCCCGCGTGCCAGAGGCGGCACTCAGAGCCCTCTCTGTGGGCACATGTGCCGTTGCCCCAGCCTTGCCTCCCCCCACGACCCCCTCCTCACCAGCAGCCCCCCTGGAGGAGAGTTGCCCCCGAGCGTGGCCCACGCGGAGCAGCACAGCCAAGGACATGGCAGCCAGGCAGCGTAGACAAGACTCTGCCCTCACGTCCCATCACGCACAGTTGATGCTGCGGGGCGCGGGCAGAGGGCATGGCCGCCATGGCGCTGCTGGGCTGCCTGGGCGATCTGCAGCAGGCCCTGGAGGTGGTGAGTGGCCCTGTGGGAAGGCATGGTGGGGTCGGGGTAGGGGGTGGAGTGGGGGTGGGGGCAGTTTTGGGGCACTCGGTCTCTAAAAGTTTCGCCATCACTGGCTTAAGGGGTAAAAGAGAGACAGACTTTATCAAGGAGTCAGGCAAGCAATGATCAACCTGTGGTCCCCAAGATGGAGAACATCTTGTCTGGATAACCTGTCTGAATATCAGACCTATTGTCAGAAGATATTCCAGAAATGCTGGGAAACTCCTGCAGAGGATGAACATCTGCTGAAACGATTTCTTAGCCCAGCTATAACTACAAGGCCTAATAATGCATCTGCATTCACTCTTCCTGCTTTCACATCCCAGCAGATCCTGAGGGAAAATGAACGCCAAGAAAGAAGGTCCGCACTAAATCACCAGACACTGATGATGAGGTCCTTAGTGGTCAAAGGTAAAGTTTCTCTCGTTTCTTCAAAATGTTTATTTATTTTTTTTGTTCTAGCACTTTAAAATTGTAAATTTCTCCAGACGTCTTGGAATAAGAGTGAAATATAAATCTAGCAATAAATATGTGATATAGACCAGGGCTTTTCAATCTTTTCACCCATTGTACCACTTTTAGGATATGGCAACATCCGAGGACCACCAGTCGCCTAGCAAGGGGTCAAAAACTTGACCCCCCAAAAAAAGGAAAAAAGTGATAAAGTACAGATAGTCCTCGACTTACAACAGTTCGCTTAGTGACTGTTTGAAGTTACAATGGCACTGAAAAAAGTGCCCCCCCCAAGCCACAGCCGAGCAAGACACCTGCCTGCCCGCCCAGCTGCGCTCTTCCTCCTGTCCGAGGTTTCCATTGTTGTGAGCATTTCTGTTGAGGATTGGCAGCGGGGGTGGGGTGGGGGGTGTTTGGTTTTTATTCCCCCCGTCTGCTGGGTGGTTGCAGCAGGTTTTGGTCACTTCACATGACCCTGGGACACTGTGACCGTCATAAATATGAATCAGTTGCCAAGCATCTGAATGTAAA
>NW_015403437.1:0-3260 GCF_001527695.2 Protobothrops mucrosquamatus
TCGCGGAGAATCCTCGGGGCTCCGGAGGAGTTCTCACCTACATCGTCCATATAGGACGACTCGGGAACTCAACTCCTACCCCGGGCAGCTCACCTATCCCCTTATGCCCAGGGGAAAGGTATCAAGCCGTTTGACAGCTGATGCTGGCTGTCAAACCGGCTTTTACGCGAAACAGGCGGGAGGCAGCAAACAGCTGCGATCGACGAAGTCGCCTGCCACCGGAAGTGCCATTTGAAACTCTTGATTAGGAAAAATCCACTCATACTAAACTTGCCTTGTATTTTTTTAAAAGAAAACCCAGATCTGTCTAAATTTCAGCCTGAATCAATTTAGTTAACTTTGTCAAAAGCTAAATTAAAATAGTTATAAGCCCTTTCCCCCCTCAAAAAGAGAAAAAGGCCATGTAACAGCTTAGCCTAATTAAACAATGCAAAATCAGTTTAAAACACCTACTTAATTTTCTTATGAAGAAAAGTTGCAAAGTGTGTCCTGTAACACTGCCAGGAAAACAAAACAATACCATATTCCATTGCAATGAAAATGAGACACATTTTAATACAGACATTCTAAAGATGGCCTTGACCAGGGGTGGAGAACCTTGGCTCTTTTGTGACTTGTGGACTTCAACTCCCAGAATTCCTGGGAGTTGGTTTCCTCTCTGTTTGATGATTTGTAATAATTGTTAATACCATAATTGTGTTAAATTGTTCTGTTAACTTCCTACCAATTGTCATTATTTTCAATTTCGTCTGATCCCAGTACACGAGCCATTTTATTCAAGTAAGTTTGTTTTTAAATAACTATTCAATTTTATTGACACAGAATTTAAGTTAATGCTTGCCAGTACCGTAAGCAGCCTTTCCATCTAACTCAGGGGTCTTCAAACTTGGCTCTTTTATGACTTGTGGACTTCAACTCCCAGAATTCCCCAGCCAGCATGCCTGGCTAAGGAATTCTGGGAGTTGAAGTCCACAAGTCATAAAAGGGCCAAGTTTGAAGACCCCTGATCTAACTCTATACTCAGGTACAAAATTAGACAGCAATTTTACATCCCAATAGCAAATATGAATAGTTGTTGCTTGGTTAAAAATTATTTTTAACTCTTCCCTAGAATTATTTTGTAAACTTTGTATTTATGGATATTAGCTTGAAAAGTTAATGTGAAATTTTTGGAGAATTTTTTTTTTCTTGCCACTCACCTGTGGTAGAATTCACTTTTCTCACTCTAATATTTTTCAATATGTCTTTAACCACTCTATCTCCATTGTTAGATAGCTGAAGAATAAGGTTTTTTTTCCCTTTCTTGTAGTTTGGTTGATATCAGAAAACACAAGCAGAGACAAATCCAAATCTAGTTAGTGCTTGGATGGAAAAATACTATGAGATCTGAACCAGATCTCGAACCAGACTTCAAATTTGAAAACATTCACAAAAAAAAGCATTTCAAATAACTTCTGAACTATAGCCAAAAAAACAGCATAGAAGTGTTCATGCAGTCACCAAACTCAGTTGAAAGAGATTCTACCTTTATTTTAATTTAGGTTATATTTGTCATGGTAAATATTCTTTAACAACAAATGTTCCAACTCAGCAGGGAGCTTTAATCTAAAAGAGTTTAGAATAATTTAGACTTTCATGCTAGGATCTTAAAGGTCTCTCTTGCTTGGAGAAAAAGTATGTTGATTTGTATTCATGCAACCCAAATATAAGGATGTTCATCTGCCAGAAGTAATGTTTATTAATTAAAATGAAATAGTGGAAATTTTCTCTTAGGGGTTACAAAGCAAGGATAACTCAGAAAGTTATTGATCTAATGAGCATATTTACATGGAACTTTTGCTAGGAAATATTCCACTTTTTATCAATTGAAAAATAAATAATACTTTTTAATGGTTGAAGCATGTAGGAATAGAGTTTATCATTCATACAGTAAATTCACATACTGTATATTAGCATCACTTTTTTTAAAAAAAACCAAATATTTGTATTAGTATAGATCCTTTTTACTTATAACTACAACACTGAAAAATATATTTCATTTCTAGAAAATTATTTAGATTTAGATAATCTAAATTTAGATACTTATGTTGCATGATCAGATCAAAAATAAAAAAAATGTGACCAAAGAATTGAATCATGAATTGCTATGACTTTCAGTATATCAGCTAACCATTTGCCTCTAGTGAATAAGAAAATAAAATATATTTTAAAATTGGGTTGTTCTTAATCCTGGTAATAGCCCACTTTGTTTTGACAGCTGTTTTTTCTCTCTCTTGATCCATAGGTAGATTTACTTGTTTGTTCATTGTGCTAGGGAGAGGAGGATGTGTTCCTTGCATGGATTCAAACCCATTGAATTATTGCCCTACATTTCTTTAATAGGGTCATAAAAAATCCCACTTTTCTTGAGTTTTTTTTTCTTTTTCTCATTTCTCAACTACTGATGCTACAGGTTGTGGAAAATCCTTTTAGAAAATATTCCAATCCTGAAAAGGCGATCAAACAAGATGTGAAGTATGTTAGGTCAAAGCAATCAATGTTGAGAGTAATATATCAAAGTGCGTAAAGCTTGAGAAGCTATGCACAGATATGGCTGCTCCAGTTGGGAAGTGTAACTGCACTTCACTACTGTGCTATTTAGTTCACCAGTATATTCTATGATTTTTGTAGAATTCTTACATTAGAACCTCATGGAAATAACATCTATGATTTATTAAGGAGCAAGTACTAAGAGACTCTTTGTTAACATTGCAATATAAAGCTGGCTATCAAAATCTTAGGCCACCAAAGATGGTATATTCTTGGTCTCCCTTCCTACTATGTACCTGATTCATGTAATTAACTAATAAATAACTAAGAGAGATAAGTAATTAACTAATGAACTTTCCCCTCAATCTTCCTATAACATAATGGAAAATTATAAAATAGCCACTGCTTGGTAGGTTTCTAGGTTATTTAGAATAGAATTAGAATTAGAATTAGAATTAGAATTAGAATTAGAATTAGAATTAGAATTAGAACAGAACAGAACAGAACAGAACAGAATAGAATAGAATAGAATAGAATAGAATAGAATAGAACTGGAAGAGACCTTGGAGGTGTTCTAGTCCAGCCCTCTGCTCAAGCAGGAGAACCTATACCATTTCAGATGAGTGACTATTTAGTTTCTTCTTAAAAACCTCCAATGATGGAGCGTCCACGGTTTCTGAAAGCAATCTGTTCCACTGGTTAATTGTCCTCACTGTTAGGAAGTTTCTCCT
>NW_015403438.1:0-3259 GCF_001527695.2 Protobothrops mucrosquamatus
TTTCTTCTCCCCTTTTGGGCCGGGGAGGGCGGAAAGGAAGGATCGCGTTTTTCTCCTCACCTCGGGCGATGTGGGGGGGGGGGGGAAGGGCGGAAACGTTTAAATAAATATTTTGAACGCGGGAGGGGGGGTTTAAAAACAGGCTCTTCAACATGGTCAGTGTTGACTCCCCCCCCTCCAAGGATCGATGGGACTATCCAAGGGGGGGGGGTCGTCGTCGGTTTTGTTATTATTCGGTTAGTTCAAGTAGCCTCGAATTATTCGGGGCTTCGACTCATGAAGTGAAATTTCACGGAAGGCCCTGGGTTAAAAAGCAAGGGACGTCACCGCCCCTTTTGCTGGTTGAGCCTGGTGGGGTTTTGCACGGGGGAGGGGCGCGGCTCTGTGTATTTTTGGACATGCTTTCGCCTCGCAATTGTGTAAATCCGTCTGCTCAGAACCCCTTCAGTCTGGAGGAAGCCCTGCAAACGAAGAGCCTTCATTTTTTAGGCCTTTTTGAGCTACCCTCCTTGAGCTGCAAACATGCAGACAGCCACCAGATGGCAGCAGAGTGCCCCGTGTTCTGCTCTCTAGTGCAGGGGGTCTTCAAACTTGGCCCTTGTATGACTTGTGGACTTCAACTCCCAGAATTCCTCAGCCAGGCATGCCTGGCTGGGGAATTCTGGGAGTTGAAGTCCACAAGTCATACAAGGGCCAAGTTTGAAGACCCCCTGCGCTAGTGGTTGCCTCAGATTTTTGCATCCCAAATAGGACAGTTCTGTGATGCAGCTCTCCTTCCAGATAAAAGTTCACTCTGTCATCCCCAAAGATAGATGGCATTAAGAAATAGCGTATGGTCCAAATAAGCTTTGTTGGTAAATGGAGATTTCAAATTAATTCTATGTTCTCAGTTCAGCAGCTACAGATTTTATGAGATTTATACAATCTGACTGGCAGTGCATGTGTAGGATTGCGCTATCAAGAAGCTAGCTGTAAGAGTGGCTATATTTTCTTGATCTTTCATGTAATTCTTGTTAAACCCATGAGAGTTGCTAGACATCAGTAACTCCCTCCCAATAACACCTGCTTTGTTTGGTTTTGCTAGCTGCTGGCTGAAACCTATTTTTAATAGCTAAACTATGTTTCCATCTACTACTTAATTTTTGAGGAGGGAGATTGAAAATGAACAGAGCATAAGTGGTTTCTCTTCAGTATTTTTCTGTGTATTTAGGGATTGATGAAGTTAAACTTCTTAATTGCATACAAATTATAATAATATTAAAAAGAACCTTATAAAGGGTATGGAAATATATATTCAGTGTGTAGGAAAATGGGGGGAAATGTGTGAATTGCTTCTATAATACTGAAATCCTTTATTGATCTACTGTTATATCTAAGCAGAAATAATTTCATTAATGATTAAATATCTTTTTATACCAACAGTCTGCATCATATTTTGCAGAATTTTATAAGCCAGAGAAAGACAATTTTGTCCTGTTTCCAGGAATTAATAGTTCTGGTCTCTTAAAATAACAAAACAGATTTGACTGTTCCTAATGCAATTTGGGAATTGAAAAATTCTCTCCCTCAGGAAGTACAAATATTTTTTATACTTGTGCAACTAATAAATTATTTTTTAAACCTTTAAATAAAAATACATAGGAATATTACACTTTGGAACCCTTGTATTGAAAGCCACATACTTTGGGGAAAAATTTTGCATACCAAACTTCAGGACTCTTATACTAAGTTCTTTCTTACATTCACACTTTCTTAATAGAATTTATATATTGCCATCTGTAAATGCCTAGAATTATCTTTTTACATATTACCAAATACCATATTAGTAATATTTAGAACAGTTAATTTTTGTTCTAAGCTTCCCAATTGTGTTTATGGATAAATTTCTCAGGAATCTCATAGATTAATTAAAGATTGAATTATTTAATCTGTGATTGCTATTATTTTGCAAAGATAATATAGACTTTAGCTGTAATATATGTGGATAATAAAATGTTCAAAATATTGGATGTAGCTCAATATTAGACACATAAGAAAATGCATGGCATTTATATTCTGTTTATCTAATAAAATCTTGTAATATAGTTTGGCAGTTATAGAAACATTGAACACTAGCATTTTCTTTGTCTCAGTTTAAAAGATCATAAGCAATGTTATCTCTTATAAAGATTTAGGAAGGATTGTTAGGCATTTCATGATTTATTTATTTTGCAATAATTGTAAACCACCCCATCAAAAAGATTCTATGAAGGAAGACAGTATAATAGCCCAATCGATAATAGCATTAATTTTAAAATAATTAACAATATTGTACTCATATGGCCACCTATAAGTCTGCTGAAATAAAACAGTTTTAAGGACCTTCAAGAATGAAAGGAAGGCTGGAGCCAGGCATGCGTATAAGGATGGTATATACCAGTGGTGGCGAACCTATGGCACGGGTGGTGGCACTCAGAGCCCTCTCTGTGGGCACGCGCACCGTCGCCCCAGTCCTAGGCCTTCAGCTGGGTTTTATAAAACTTTCGCTTTAGGCCTCTGCCGCCATGTGCAAAAAAAAAAAAAAGGTTCAATCAGTCAATTTCAACTTCTTGCAGGAAAAAAAAAGATCTTGCAAAGTTGGAATTGATTGAACTTTTTAGTCCCACCCAGTCTGCCGTTACCACCGCAGCCACGCCCACCCAATGGGCCACACCCATCCGGCACTTGACAATCCATAAGTGGGTTTTGGATTGCAGTTTGGGCACTCGGTCTCTAAAAGGTTCGCCATCACTGGTATATACTGTATCAGAAGGTCATTTGAGGATATCCTTTCCCTTTCTTGATGTTTGAACTGTATGGAAGAATCATGCTTAGCAAGGCAGCCCCCCCCCCCTTTTCTCTATCACACACATAGACATAGGTAGGTTGGTAGCATGATATATAGAGCTTTCTAGGTGATCACTAGCACTTTGAATGTGTCTTGGAGCTTGGAAGCCAACCAGCTGCTCATGCAATAACCTTAAAATATAGTTGTCTAGGATAGACTGCAGTAGCCAGTTCTGACCTGATTTAGGGAGCTAAGGGGGGGGGGATTTAGAATGCTTTGGATTCCTCCCTCCCATTGCTAGTGAAAGTTCAGAGGCTGTCCCAACATTGTAGCAGAAAGCATCAGCCATAATATGTTGCAGGGGACAGTCAAAAGTGGTCTGAGATTGTGTTGGGAATCTGGACTTTGTAATGTCCCACCAGCCAGTCCCCATTGACATTGAAAATTAGGTAG
>NW_015403439.1:0-3259 GCF_001527695.2 Protobothrops mucrosquamatus
TGATGCTGAAACGGTCGTAAGTGTGAAAAACAGTCATAACTCACTTTTTTTATGCCATTGTAACTTTGAGCTGTCCTTAAATGAATGGTTGTAAGATGAAGACTACCTATACTATGTTCAGATATGAGATTTTCAGTGCTTTAACAACACTGCTGGGAATGTTTGTGTGGGCAGTTTCCACTGTAATTAATAGCACAGGGTTGTCAATTATCAACCAGCATGTTTCACAGCCAAATGTTTGCAGACCAAGGAGATGAGTGTGCTCAGTCAGTTCCCATCTGGGCAGACTGTTCTACCTACTGCCCCAAGAGGGGTGTCTTCAGCTTAACTGTAACCAAATAGACAGCAAATAGGCTTTTTCAAGAATAATGTAATTAAGCTTAAAGGAAATAATTAAGGATGTGCTGATTAGTAACTAATCACACCCTAGAAGTTTAGCAAGTGCTGGATGTTCCTTGGAAACCTGCAGAGATGCAAGATGGAAATTAGAGCTCAAGATAAATACTTCATCTCAGGAGACTTGCCTTTTTGACAATCTTGCATTAATCTAATATTTTTTTAAAAAAAACAGGGTTGATTAATTTCATCATTTATTGCATTTGGGATCAGAGAGTCTGGTAAATAGACAGTTTGCTTCATTGAGGCATTTCCAGATAGCTCTAAGATAAGGGGTTTCAAGACTTATTTTAAAAAGTGGAATTGCAGCAAATGCACTTGATTAAAGACCACAGGAAATTTTATTAAAGACCAGCTATACTGGCTATAATAAATCTAAGAAATAATAATAAAAATAAAAATATGATACTCATTTCCATCAATGAGTCTGATGTTAGCATCAAATTGGCAAATGACAAGGGCAAACACAGTATCTGTAGGTGGGTCATAAAAGTCAAAATGGCAGCTGCAAGACAGAAGCTCCATTTCTTTGGTACATGCAATACATGTAAAAAGGGAATAGTCCTTCAGTGCTACTGTGGTGGCTGCCCTCTTGATCTTTTTTCACACAGCCCATAAATGCTCCTGGTAATATTTGCCAGGAAACTCAAATATCTCCTACGGCCCAATGGTGGGATGTAAATAGTTGTATACCCAAAGGATGTGGATTGGGTAAAATATAATATAAATATAATAGAAATACCAATATCTCCATCTCCTCCTCCTCCTCCTCCTCCTCCTCCTCCTTTTACAACAAAATAAAATGCAGTAAAAACATCCAGTGTACGAAAAACAAAACACAAATAAGACATCATCTTAAACAATTGTAAGTTAAACAATGTTATATTTGGATTGACGGACTGTTTCTTAGAAAAGATCTTTGAAAATAAATCTCATTGGTTAAGCAACATGGTGCCCTTCAGATGTACTAGAGATGTCACTACTCTCAGCATTCTCAACAAATTTTGATATAATTTCTGTCTGAAGCAGGTACAGTACTGGCCAATACATGTGAAATGGAAACTGTGGGGTTATTGTGATACATACTCAAGATTTACAGATCTTAATGGCTGTGATGAATATTCTCTCCATGTCTCTGCTGCTGAAATATAACCAGTACCTAACATTTACATTTCTCTCTCTGTCTCTCTCCTTCTTCCCCTCTCTCTCCCCCCCACCCAAAAAAATAAAAATAATTCAGGTTTTGCTTTTGAGCATCAATAACTTGCAATATTTCATTATGGAAGGTATCTATTGACTGGGTTGGATGATACTAATATAATTTCTGCTCATCATTATACATTGAAGAATCTTTGGTTTAAACTATTATTTACTTTATCTTATAATATTTGTCAGTTACTGATTGCATTTTTATATTGGTGTTTCTTTGCGTAATTTCCACAATTATGAGGAAAAATGGACTTAACACATTTATTTTTATAAACTGATCTTACAGAATCAGTTAGACTGAAATATGCTCTGAAGAAACTTACTATTAGCAGAATCAAGTAGTAAAGCTGTTGTGGGATTGTACTATTTTTGACTGCAACTGGTAAACTGAGCCAGAGGAGTGGCATTTTGGTCTTCCGGTGTTCCATTCAAAGACCATGCAGAGAGGAAAAAAAAAAACAGTTCAGAAAGAAGTTAATATTTTAATAATGCCCTGATTATTAATTCCAAGTGCTGGTTATTACCTTTGTAATCTGGCACAGTGACCACCAGTCACTGCCTGATCAGAATTTGAACCAGCCTCTAGTCTGAAAATCTAGGAAGGACCTAGGGAGAATTCTTCCCCTGTGAGAAACACTCTGTGAGTAAACTAGGTAGGTCTCCTGTGATTTGTTCCCCTACATTTTGACGTGCATTTTCTTGGCATTTCTCAAGGCAATTTCTCAAACATTTCAATATATGTTGAGCCTGTGGCATTCACGTCAGGTATACACTCAGTGGTGGGATTCAGCCAGTTCGCACCACTTCGGCAGAACCAGTAGTTAATTTTGTGTTGCCCAGGCCCAGAATGGACTTCCGGAAGCAGCATCCACACAGAGAACCGGTTGTTCACATATTTGAATCCCACCACTGTATTGTTGTCTTTGTTTTGTGGGTGATTTTCTTATTTAGCTTTGTTATTCATTGTCTGGAGCCTGAACTGATTTGGGTTTATTACAATATTACAAAATAAGTAAATAAGTTCATCAACCAACCAACCAATCAATCTGCAGAGCACACAGAAGCATTGTTAGAATTACTTGGATTGAGGATGCTCTAGATCTCTTATGCAAATTGTTTTATGGAGAGAATTCAGAACATATCCTGAACTAGAATGGGGAGTCCTGATGCTACTACTATTCAGAAGAAGCAGAGGAGCAACAGAAAGCTATAAGAATAATCCCAACCTTTAAAGGCTTTGGGAGAAACTAAACACTGATTGCAAGCCAGACATTCACTGTAAAGTGATAGCAGAGGTCTAAAGGCAGAGTAAATAACGTCTACATCAGATATTTGATCCCAACTGTGTAGCCAAGAAGGATATGAGGCTAGAAGTGTGAAACACAGCAGGGAGGAAGTACATGCAGAAGAATTCAGATGAAGCAAGAGAAAATGTTTCTGGGGAAACATCATAAAAGGGGGTGTTTTACATAGAAACCACTTAGGAACTTACTAGCAAATACATTCTCAGAAACTGGAGATTATAGACTCATGGCATAGAAGCAGTACTATTTTGTCCAGAGCAGAATTTTTAGATCACCACCACCTTAGTTGTACCATGTTTTTCATATAATCGTGTGTGTCAAATATACATTTTGTTTTTAAAAAAATATGG
>NW_015403440.1:0-3259 GCF_001527695.2 Protobothrops mucrosquamatus
CTCCTCCTCCTCCTCCTCCTCCTCCATCACCCCTCCCCCTGCAACTCAACTGCCTTCTACCACTGATGAGGTTAGCTAGTTGTGTAATGAAAGATGTGCAAGAAAACCACCAAGCTCAGAGAGCACCAAGGACCCCACAATCTTCCTCCTCTCCTCCTCCTCCCCCCTCCCCCTCCAACTCAACTGCCTTCTACCACTGATGAGGATAACTGGTTGTGTAATGAAAGGTGTGCAAGAGCACCAAGGAAACCACAGTCCTCCTCCTCCTCCTCCTCCTCTCCTCCAACCTCCCTTCCTTCTAGCGCTGATGAGGTTAGCTAGTTGTGTAATGAAAGGTGTGCAAGAAACCCGCCAAGCTGAGAGAGCACCAAGGACTCCTCAGTTCAACCCAGGGCTACAAATACTCTCTTCCCTCTTTGCCCCATTTACTCCGCAGGGCCTCCTGGCCTCAGTTTCCAAACCCATCTCCCAGGGCAGTTGAAGTTCTGTCTTGTGAAGTTTAAGGAGTTTCCGTTGGGTCTTCCTACTGCTATCAAAGGATTCTCATCACCCCAGGGTGCCCATCCCTCAATGCCCAGCTATTAACTAACCCTGGTTAAGGAGGAGCAAGGAGAGATGAAGGGACAAAGAATAAAAAAAATACCCCAAGCAGGTAGGAGAAGCTGCTGTGTACCAACCCCTCCTATCCGTGGACCAATCTTCCTGCACTGAGGACGTTACCAAGTGTTGAAGGAAAAATCTTCACCAGGGTCCAGTCCCAGCTGGGAATGATGAAAATGGAGACTGCTTTAGAAAGAAAGTTGCAGCTTAGTGAAGAGGATAGCCAGACAGAAAGATGGCTCGGAAAAAAAAAACTGACCACATGGAGCAGAGTGGTGGGCTTTTATATACCTTCTGGGGCTCTTGAGGTGGACCAATGTGGGCAAGGGGTTCTGTCCTCTCCTCTCCTCCTCCTGGAAGCCCTCCTTGCCCGGGGCCTTCTGGCTTCCTGACCAGGCTGGCAGGAGGACCATCATCTCCAACACAGTTTCAAGCAGAAGCTGGAATGGGGCATTCTCAAAATGGTGGTTCAGGAGGAGAAGAAGTCAAGAGACAGTGGGAGGGGGAGAGGGAGGGTCAGTCTCAGGGCTTCCAGAGAGTGGGGGTGGCTATCTATCAGGAAGAAGACCCCCGCTACGTCAAGTTCTGCTTTAGCATCAGGGCACCTTCCTTGTTTATATCAGCTACAACTTTGGTGGACCAGAGAAGAGCCTGGAGGTGCAGCAGCCTGAAAGATCCCACAGAGATCTGCATGTACCAAGATCAAGTCTAGGCCAAGGTGACACCACACAGCTGATCATTTGGTCGAAGCAAACTACACAAGTGAAAACGTGCAGGACCTACCAAACTTCCCCTAGCATTACTTGCACTGACGGTTCACACACTTCTGCCCCTTAGGACAGTCCCGGTCTGTTTTGCAATGAAGATGAGGATGTTGAGGATGTTGATGCCCTTTGGGACACTTCCCACGTTTTTCTGCAAAATAAAAGATCCCAAGGCTGAGAGATTCCTCTGGAGTTTGCATCCCAGATCAAGCAAGATCCCATCTCTGGACCTTTCAGGACCCAAAACATCTCCACACATCCAGATGAAATGTTGCCAATGGACCATCTCCCCCCCCCTCAATGTCCCCACCAAGCCCAGCCATTTCCTCCTGGGGTCAACCTCTCAGGACTCTTGGCTGGACTTATAACGGGGCTCCTCTGCCTGAACTCAGGATGCTGGGGGTGCAAATGTGCCCCCCCGTTTCTACCACAGAGGAAGCTGGTTCTCCTTGTGGGTCCATCTCGGTCTGCCTTCCCCTCAGGCAGGAATTCCAAGAAATGAGAGGCAGAGTTTTCCTCTGTGGGCTCTACATTCCCACAGCCCCCTCCCCAACCCAGAGGGGGCAAGATAGCCCTCTCCCCCAGGAAGAAAATGATATCCCAATCAAGCGGGATATCCCATCCTCTTTCATCAGATGGTTGAACAAGAGGTGTGGAATCTGAGAGTTGCGTTGGCTGGACGGTTGGGAAAATATCCAGAAGAAAAACCTTCCCCACAAAAGGATTCCACAGTTCAACCCTGAAGATTCCCTTCCCTTCTACTGAACCAATCCTAGCCTGTTGGGGGAACCAGGATTTTACATTAAGCCACCCAGTTCTTTTGCAATGAAGAGCCCAGTCCGTAACTCCTTCCCTACTTACCAATACAGGTCTTCTGACAATCACGCATGGTTTCAAAATTGTTGGCATTCCCACCGCATCCACCGTAAGTAAACTGTTTGCATGTGTTTGAAGCCGAGTGGTAATAGAAGCGAGGCACTTTGCGTAAACAGTGTCCAGGATCAGCAGGAAGATAACAACATTCTGCAGGAAATGGAAAGGGTGTGTGTGTGTGTTTGTGTGTGTGTGTGTGTGTGTGTGTGTGTTATTTGATTAGCTAGCAGAAACATCTTGAAGGCACTTCCCCAACCTGTTGCCCTCCTAGCATGCTCAGTCTGCACATGGTCAAGAGCCATCTGGGACTTTTTAATTTTGTTTCCTGCTCCGGGGTTTGGAGAGGATGTCTGAATGAGGGATCCTGTGGCTTAAAGCCCTGATTCTGCTGTTGCATTGAGTAAGGCTAGGTCAGCCTTCCCCTGAAGTTGCATCTCTCTTTCTTGGGGCCCCCTCCCATTTCTTCCTCCTCTTCAGCTGACACCCAACTACCATCTCAAGAACTTTCCCACCAAGCCAGAGGTTCTAGACTGGGGCTCTTGGTTTTCCCTCCCTGGGGGAGAACTCTGCCCTCTGACCACGTCAGACCCTTCCTGCAAAGGGTTTCAAGGTCATTCTGGAAACTCACCTGGACGGCCCTTGCCGGAGACAGGGGTCAGCTCTGCCCAGAGGCTGAGGAGTCCCAGCAGGAGAAGAAGACCTCCAGAAGACATGATGAAGTTTTCTGCCCCACACCCGGGCTGCTCACTCTATTTATTCTCCCCACTGGGAATTTCACATCGAGGAAGCAGGATGGAGTAACAGAGTGAGAATTTCAATTCTTTCCTCTTTCATCAGTTGGTTGAACAAGAGGTGTGGAATCTGAGAGTTGAGTTGGATGGACCGTTGGGGAAAGCTAGGCAGGTACCTGTTGTCAGTTTCCCCCCCCTCTCACACTCCAGGTCCCCAGTGCTATTCCCCAGGTCCCCCCCCTCACCAAAAGGAAAGTTCTGTTGTGTCCAGTACTGCTCAGCTTAGGCACA
>NW_015403441.1:0-3259 GCF_001527695.2 Protobothrops mucrosquamatus
CACCCAAGTGTTTCATTGCTCTTACTTACAGTCCCAACTTCAGATTAAATCCAATCTTGCTGCTATCCTTATCTCACAGCTATTTTATCTGAATATATTTATTTAAAAAGTCACCCACTGACCTCCCCTATTTTGGGCTGCTTTTGCTGCCTATCACCCCAATCCATATTTGAGCTCAGTGACTGCTTGGCGGAAAACCTTGAGTTTCAGAAAAATGATTGTAACATAGGCACAGCAGGCAGCATTCAAAGTAAAATATATTACTTCCATTTTTATTAGTTTAAAAAGACCTAAAGCAGTAAAATCATGTAACTGACTAATCACTTGCCAATTTTTTTCTTTTTTAATCTAATATATATTAATTTATTACCCTGCCAAAATGCAAATGAAATTGGTCTGCTTCCAACCTCCCTTCCATTACAGCACAATTTAAAGTCTTCATAATTCGGATAAAACATTTTTTCCTAGTAAAAACAGCCCCCCTTGCCTGTTTGAGTGCTGTTTTGCAAGTTTCAGCCTGAAGCAAAGATTCAGCCTGAAGGAATTGAATATATATATATATATATATAAATCTTTTGCAAATATTGACCCATCTTTGACTGCATTGTATGTATTCAGTTTATGTATTGTAATTCAGACCTCAATTGTCTTAAAGAGGATCACGGGCCAAAGAGATGTTTGTCAAATAACCTATAGTCTGATTACCCTTTTAGTTCTATCTACCACATCAAACAAGTGAAATGATGGCCCTTTTGAGACTGCCTGTTTGCACAGTTTTCCCTGGTAGGGTTTCTTAGTGTACCGTGAAATACTCATTAGCCAGCATAAATACACTCCTCATTTATGTTTTATCCTAAAAGGGGAAATACGGTTGAACCTTTCCACCATTTTGTTTTCAATATGTACACTCCAACTCAGCAAGCATTATGCCTCATATCAGTTCCAATGAAATAGAACAAATAGAACAATCTGTACTTCACCTGAACACACACACAAACACACACACACACACACACTCACAAACTTACATTGGTTTTATTACAGCACTGACTTTTTCTAAATATTGGAATTAATATAGGTTGGTGTCAAAGAATATTCTTGAATCTAAAACAACAATACTATTCTGGTTGACCAAGAATAGTCGTTTCTAGTCGTTTCTGGTATGTCTTTTAAGCTAAGCAATGAGGTACAAAATTATTTCCAGATAGAAAATAGGACTCATTCTTCTCTTTTGTAGATCAGGCTGTTGTCCTTTTCTTCTGTTGAGAAGGTGGAGCTCTGCACTGAGAGGGCCAAGCCAGATGTGTGTGTGTGTGTGTGTGTGTGTGTGTGTGTGTGTGTGTGCGCGCGCGCAAGGTATCATGAAAGCTCATAGGTCAACCTGGCTTCTGATCAGCTCAACAAGATTATGGTGTAAATGGTTGAAGGCAGAGACTTACCAACTGATTTTCAAACTAGAAAATTCAAGTTATTGTATATTGTTATCAAAGCTGAGCTGGACGAAGATACAACTCATATTAGTATTCAACATTTACTATAACACCACACCACCACACAGCCAACAGTGTACCCTAAATAGACACGATGAAACACTTGAAAAAAATTTTTTTTTTTATCTTAAAGAAGGTCCCCCTCTGGAAATGAACCCAACTTTCACAAATACTCAGCAAGTCTACTCAGGGAAAGTTACATTAGCTGTCAGAGAACAAAGATGGGAGTTTCACACACCTTAAAGCTGTTTTTTGAGACCAAAATTCCCCAAGATGAATCTGCTTCAGTACCTTTTTTATTCTATAAAGCAACGGTCCCCAACCTTTGCGTTTCGCGACCCAGCTAAGGGGAAAAAGGGGAACCGGGCTGATGGCCTGGCATGCAGGTACACACAGCTCCACTCACAGGAGCGGCGGCCTAGTGCACATGCACATGCGTGCCGGCCCACTACTTGTGCGAGTGGAGCTGTGTGTGTGTGTGTGCCGACTGCCTCTTGTGTGGCCTGGTTCTGAACAGGCTACAGCCCAGTGGTGGGCCAAGGCCCAGGACTCAGAGACCCCTGATATAAAGCAGTGGTTATCAATTTTTTCTTCATCACAGACCCCCTTTAAATACCTTATGTGGCTACAGGCCATGGCCATGGACTCCCAAGACTTAACTCAAATTTTAAATCACAATATTTCTTCAAGCCTTAATGGACCCTCTGTAACATCACAGCCAGATGTCTGGAGACCACAGGTTGAGAACCACTGATATAAAGAGAAGAATAAAAAATGCTCACACATTGCACTATGTTATGTCCTGTTTAAGAATAATTTATTAAATAAACCACAACTGGCCAGGGCCATAAAGTGGGCTCATCCATAAATTATGGTTGCCAAATTAGTGTGTGGGTACACTTATATTTGATTTCTTTTATAAGATTTATAGACTTCCTCTTTCAGAAGTTTCTGAATGGAGGGCAGAGTCAACCACAGTATAAACACAACGTAATTTTTTTTTAAAGGGCACTGTATTATGGCGAGGTCAATCAAATGATCATATGGTTTTTCCCAATGTATAGGTTCTGTCAATATGGAAACAGAATTTTCCTCAGTGACAATTAAGCTGTGGGATAGAGGATAGGGAGCCTTGAATAGGAGGAAAAAAAAACCCTTTTGGACAATGGGGGCTATCAGATCTGACTTGCCAGAATCAGGGCAACCATGGCAGGATTGCCAAGAGAGACAGATGTTTGCACCCAGATCATGTACCTCAAACAGAAGCAGCTTCTTGCTATTGTTAAATTATGAATACACAGGGTTTTCATTCCACTACGAGGATGTTTCTCCTCCTCTCCTCTCTACTGTGAGCAAGGTTTTCACCAGTCCAAAGGAAGAAAGAACTCCCAGTGTGGGATGCCTTCATAACTTAGGAACTTCTCCAATCATAAAGTACTAGTCACTTTGGAGTTCAGCACAATTCTGGATGATTTTATGCACATTAAGCTTTCCTGGCAACAAACTGTAAGTGCATCTACCTTCATCTTCTTCAGGATGTTTTCTTCTACTTCTCAGTCTAGTTTATAGCCCTGGGACTTCCGGGTGGTCTCCCATCCAAATTTTAAGCAGCTTCTTTAATTTCTTGAAATCAGCCAATGTTGACTAGGTGCTGCCATCTAGTGGGGCACATATGCTTTACCAATTCATTAAGTCAGCACAAGAATGCCATTATTGGAATATGTCCAACTGAATATTATTAACATGTAGGTATGGAGAATACCCACATA
>NW_015403442.1:0-3002 GCF_001527695.2 Protobothrops mucrosquamatus
TATATATACAACTCAAATGTTTTCAGTTGAAAGTGAACTATAATTGTGATGCTGCTCTCAAGCTTTATCTCTATTTTAATCTCACAATTCTAACCCATATAAAAGAGGTAGACATTATTGAATTGGAATTGGTTATTTACTAATAGCTTTAGTAGCTGCATTCACACATAATTATAAACCAGACCTTTAACCATGCTTCGTTGAACATGGTTTAACAGTGTGAACTATTTGAAATATTGATTCAACTGTAATGTGTGGGGTTTGCACAAATCACACTAAGCAAAAATCAAATAAACCACATTGTGGTTTATGTATTGCACAAACCCAAATCAGTTTGGAGTTGGGCAGTGTCTGAATTGAATTAAATGGAGGAAAACAATGTGTAAGAAATAAATCCTCCACTCTTTTATCCAAATTAGCTGTGATTTTTCATGTGATTTAAAGAGACCTTGTTAAAACTTATCTTTGATGATTTCCCAATACTATTTCTTACTTTAATTTCCTCTTTAAAAACATGACTTACTAAGTAGAAATTTTCTCTTATTAAAAATTGTTTCTTATCTGCATTATTTTTATTGTTACTATATACAATATACTAGTTTTAAAGTATCTTTTTTTTTCAAAATTGGTGTATGATTACATTTATCAGACTGTCCTTATCCACTTGATCTACTCCCTTTTCCAGTCCAAGGCAATGTCAATCTGTATCAGCTCTCCTTTTTTCTTTCCTAAACTTTTCTCTGCACTGCTGAACTCACTGGAGCAAAGCAATTAAGGCTTATGACACATACATGCTCCCCATTACTTATTTTAACCCCGCCCCTTCATCTTTTTGTTTCAGATATAAATAAAAAGGAAAGGAGGTCTCCCATTATCTTCTATAAAAAGTAACTTTCCTTCTGAGAATATCAGAGTTCAGAAATGCAAGAAAAACCCTTGACACAAACACAAGGTAACCTTTCTGGGGGCAGTAAGTACTTTTTAAAGTACTGCTGCAATCTGAATTGAAACCAAAACAGAATAGGATGCTTTAAAAACAGAAAAAAGGACTAACAAAATTGTGTGAAAGTGCTTCTCCAATCCTATTCAGCCAGCAGTCTTTCTCCAAACCGTGGGTCTGTATGCAGATGTTTAACAAAATCAGTTGGGAAGAGATATAATTGCAAAGTTGTAATTTTACCCAACTTTGCACAATTACACAAAACAAAACTACACAATTTTACAGGAAGCTCAGCCTTAGAAGTTGTCAGGATGATACTGGGCCTGTTATCTCTGTCTTAATCCTACCTATCTTAGAGGGTTGCTGTTGTTGGGGGGTAGTAGCATTATATTGGCTTCAGTAACAAATAAAAGTACTATCCTATAATGAAAATAAATGAACAAACCTCAAATTTTATCTCTCCTGTGTGTAATAGGGCTATTAGCTAGTCATTAGATACTAGCAAGAGACAATAAAAAAACTAACTGTGTGTCTTCCATCTAGCAGTTATCTCCATTTTTGCACCCAGCCTTCATATGTGGGAGGCATGTGGAGAATTATTATTATTTATTTAATGTGTATTGTAGTGATTGTTTTTAAAAGCTAAGAAGGACAAATGGAAGCAAATAATAACCTTGTACAAAGATTTTGGTCTTTTTAAAATTGCTCCAGTTCACTCCTTGTGCCCCCCCCAAAGAAAATATAGACAGATATAGAAGTAGGATACAGCCACATATCTCTAGCCATGTTTCTGGAAACAGACACTGCGCATTCAGGTTTTATAAATAAAGAATGTCCAATAGTCCAGTCCTATTTGAAGTAGGTCTTGGGTCCACCTCTTTTCCTCTATCATTCCCACCAAAGTTAAACTATTGTTCACAATAGAAAAGTTTGAAATTTGTTCTTAAGTTTTCTCAGCATATTAACAATATTACGTAAAGCAATAATCATTCTATCTCTCCTAAGGATTCAAAATATTATATTTAAATTTAAAAGGTCTCTTCCGTACCACTATAAGTAGGTCAGTATTATTAAAACAATTAAACAGAATGTGGGCATGTCAGATTTTTTTAACAGTTGTCATGCCCATGGCTTATTACAGAATCCATTAATTTAGCACATGGCCAAGATTTAAACCAAAGCAAACGTAAAAAAACCCCACATCTTTGTTATCCATTCAAGTTTGACCAGTAACTATGTTGTTCTTCACTTCACACTCATCCATATAATTACATCAGTTTGCTATCTGATTTGCTAGACATGTTCCAGTTCTTAACAGAGTGCATTTAGTTGATTTAAGAGATTAATTTGTATTTAGGGAATCCTGAGTCTACCAATTAGTTTTGCTATTTTTAATCTAACCTGTTAACCACTAAGTTCAACAGCTGTACAACTTACAAATGGTTCAACAAGTAGAGCTCTTTCCTGTCACTGCACATCACATAAAATATTGCTTCTTGAATGCAACCCTTAATAAATGGAACAAAATATTTAATAATAATTTAATAATAATAAATAGTGTCTCCGTTTCATGTAAAAAAGCTTTAAGGCACCTGCAAAGATCCTACAGCAGCCACTAAATAAATGAGGGGAAAAAAGCCATCTATAATCTTCCGCTACACATGTTTATTCATCCAAGCATTATACATTTTCTCTTAAAAGAGAAAGGAATAATACAACCGACAGCACTTAGAGCCAAACTGCTGGATAGACTCTGTCCCATGGCTAGTAAAAGGATTAATCTGGAGACTAAAATCAGTGAACGACGAACCCATTCAGCAGATGCCATTTTTTCAGACATGGCTGCAGGGTACCCACTGAATTTCTGCATGACAAGTAGCAAAGAAAAGCCAAGAAACCCAATCAATCAATCAATCAATCAATCAATCAATCAATCAGAATAGAGCTGGAAGGGACCTTGGAGGTCTTCTAGTCCAACCCCCTGCACAAGCAGGAGACCCTATACCTATACCATTTCAGACAGGTGGCTCTCCAGTCTCTTGTTAACTCCCCCCCCCCCCCA
>NW_015403442.1:10744-14002 GCF_001527695.2 Protobothrops mucrosquamatus
GATTGATATTTAAAATAAGCATAGAGTGGTGGAATATAATTTAGGTTTTTAGTAAGTTTGTTCTTTTTTTTTAAATATTTTACCTACTCATGTAGAATAATGTACTTTGTGGAGTTAGAGATATTAATACCTGTTTACTTATATCTGAATATTATCCTGGGATTAGGTTTGGGAAGTTCGGGGGGGCGGGGGGTGGGGGTTTTTTTCATATAGCATTGTGTAACACTTGTGATGTTTTTTTTATGATGAAAAATAATAAAAATCTTTTATAAAAAAAAAAAAATAGCGGGGGCCCTGAGGTGCACATAGTGTGGGGAACGTATCTGCAGTGAGAATTGATTGGAGACAGGCAGTCCTTGAGATATCCAGGCCCAATGCCATATAGAGTAATAGTAAACACCTTACATCACATTCGGAAATGACTAGCAAACAATGCATCTTGAGTAAAAGTGGTGACATATAAGCATAACAACATTACTATACTGTTTACACTGCACTACTGCATTACAAGACAGTTGCATCTTTCCCTTGACAGTTAAGGCCACTGTGCATACTTAAGGCAATGGCCATCATTTAAAGTTAAATAAATAAATAAAATAGTGGGAGAAATTAGAACTAGATTAAGAAGACACCTGAAATGAAGTTTTCCTCAGTCTGCTTCATTAAAAACAACCATTCAAAATTCCATCCATTTTAGGAAACTTCTCCTTACATTTGCTGAAATACTTAGATGTTTATTTTTTACCAGACTTGAATTTATTGGATTTATAAATCATTCACCAGGTTATTACCTTAAGAGAAAATTAAATATTAAATAAAAATCAGGCATTAATTCACAATAAGAGAACAGCATAAAAACATCAGAGAACCAGTTGCATAATTAAGAAGGATCACATCAAAATGGCCGATAAAGAGTAAAGTGGCTTACATCAAATCTTATGCAACCGTAGTAATAACTGAGCCAGTTTGGAGTAGCATCTAGGCCCCATGTAGAAATTGGGAGACCGTGGGCATGAAGCCAGCTGGATGCCCTTGGGCCAGTCACTCTCAGGCCTAGGAAGCAAGCAAGGGCAAACCACTTCTGAAATCTTGCCCCCAAAAAATGCAGGAACGCATCCAGACAATCAATACTAACTCGAAGGCACAAAAGTAGTACAGGTAGTCCCCGACTTACAACCACAATTGAGCCTAAAATTTCTGCTGCTAAGCGAGACAATTGTTAAGTGAGTTTTACCCCATTTTACGACTTTTCTCGCCATGGCTGTTGAGTGAATCACTGAAATTCTTAAGTTAGTATCATGGTTGTTAAGTGAATCTGGCTTCCCCGTTGAACTTGCTTGTCAGAAGATCACACAAGGTGATCACATGACCCGAGGACATTACAACCATCATAAATATGACTCGGTTCCCAAGCGTCTGAATTTTGGTCATGTGACCATGAAAATGCTGCATATGGTTGTAAGTGTGAAAAACGGTCATAAGTCACTTTTTTCAGTGCCGTTGTAACTTTGAAGGTCACTAAACAAACTGTTGTAACTCGAGGACTATCTGTATTACCAGGTAAACGTTACAAGATGTCATCTTTCTTTCCCTCCCATATCTAAAAGATGGGATGAACTTGTCAATAAATCCCACCGCTTTTCCTTTCCTTTCCTTTCCTTTCCTTTCCTTTTTTCCTTTCCTTTCCTTCTTTCCTTTCCTTTCCTTTCCTTTCCTTTCCTTTCCTTTCCTTTCCAAGAGAGCATCTTGACGAGCCTGCAGCCTTAGACAAAGGACCGTCTCACAAATCTCTGACCCAACCTACGTATTGCACAACCTCACACAACCTGACACAAACCCGTTCCGCAGCGAGGCAGAACTCAAAAGCCTCGATGGCGAGAGCAGCAGCAGGAGGAGGTCCGGTGATCACGTGACTCGGCGTCCATGTGACTCGGCGGCGGAGGAGCGAGCGAGCGAGCGAGAAACGTTGGGAGATTCGCCCGGGTTCTCATGGCTGGGCCGGTCGTTTCCTTCCTTCCCCGGCGTGGGTTTCCTCGTTTCTTGCTGCTGTTACCTCCGCTGCTATTGCCGCTGCTCATCTTCCTCCTGCTCCCCTCATGGGGCCGGGGTGGTCGCTACGACCCGACGTGGGAGTCTCTGGACTCCCGGCCGCTTCCGCCCTGGTTCGATGAAGCCAAGTTTGGGATTTTCATCCACTGGGGTGTTTTTTCCGTGCCAAGCTTCGGCAGCGAGTGGTTTTGGTGAGGTTCCCGTCTGCCAGCTCTGCCACGCGCTTTCTCTGACCTCTCCTCTCCTCCCGGTTCCTGGGGAACTCGCAACGAAGCAGTGTGTGATTTAAGATTCTTATCAGCTGTGAAGACGGGCATAAAATGAAGCGGGCATGAGTTGCTCTTAATCTCATTGCAAATTCCCCCCCCCCTTGGGGTAATGTGAGAATCGTGATAACACTAAAGTACTTTTAATCCTTTTAATCCTGACCCGAAGCACTCCAGTCTGTCTGGATGTTTGGAAATCGTGGGTGTTGCCGAACACTTTGCGGATTCAGGGAGAGGCACCCATAGGCATTATATTGCCTATCCCCGTTTGAAAATCTTGAAAAAGCAGGATTTTCCTTCGTCCTTTTACTTTTTCCAGCTAACATTCTCAGCTGATTTCATTATTCTTGGGCCTTTGGAGAATTGTGTCATTTTTAGTTCTCCTTATGCAACTTCTGCTTTTATTTCTATTTTTAAGTAAAAGGTTTGTCTGTATGTGTATGTTAGGGAAGTCTCATATGTATGCAGACATGCCTGCCTTTCACATAATTTTGCTGCTGTACTCAAAGATAAAACAACAGCATTGATTTTGAAGTGTAGTTTATGGGTTAATTTTAAGATGTGAATCACTCAGTGTGAATCCTGGAAATGGATAAAAGAGTAGAGTTGGAGGTCAAGCCAGGAAGTAGAAACCATTAACAAACCAGACTCTGCTTGCCTGGAAGGATTTTGCTATCCAAAGGGCTTTATTTCTTGCTGTTAATTGACCTGCCGCTTTTCTCTCAAATACGCATCATTTAAATTAGCAATCATGTCCATTTCTTCTTATTTTATTTCCTAGAGGAATTACTGTTATAGCAGATTGGCTCTACATGGGGTATGAACAATGTTCTGATCCAGAATGCAGGGGCACACACAGTTTGCAGTGCATCGATATTTATCCATATGACACCATCGTTGTACAAGATGCACTGGCTCCCTGTAGACTTCCAAGTGCAATTGA
>NW_015403443.1:0-3258 GCF_001527695.2 Protobothrops mucrosquamatus
AGGAAGAAGACAAGAGTCAGTTGGGAATGGTGGAGTGCAGGGTAACAGAGGTGAAAGGGGCAGTGGAAACCAGGCTAGTAGAGGCAGTAGGGCACAGGGCAACAAATACGGCAGCAGGGCAGTGGAACATAGAATGGCCAAAAGGGCAGGGATGGGGGGATATGTGGGGGAATTGAAGCAGAGAAAGGCAGGAGAGGCATGAGGTCCTGGCCTAATGACTACAACCTGGACTACCGATGCTTCTGTTGTTAAGCAATTTTGTCAAGTGATGTTTTGCCTAGCATCCAGCTCTCTTAGCAATGAAAATTGCGGTCATTAAGCAAGGACTACTGGTAACATAACAAAATAAACGACATGGCCCTGATGTGTCACTATTTGAGGAGCAGAATCTTCAAGTGTCCCTGTAACTGTATGTGGGAAAGTTTGCCCTTGCTAAACTGGGCAACACTGTAGCTCCAGAATAAAGTAGAATTAGCTCATCTGGTTGTGATTCCTATCTGCTTTGCCTCAGGAGGCCAACAAACCCCAAATGTCTCTCCAAGCAACTATGTTTTTAGAAGTCTTCAAAAATGCAATAAGGAGATGGTGATTTGAATATCTAAGGCTTCCAGAGGCCAAGGGCCATCCTTGAAAAATCTCAAATACAAGGTTCCCATAGATGGCATTCACTTAAGTTTAGGCTCCTTTTAGATCTTATTAAATGAACAGATTCAGTTCAGATAAAGTAGTACCAATAAAGGAGAATATAGCTCAGGGTTGAATTAGCAATAGCAAGAGCACTTAGACTTATATACCTCTCCATAATGTTTTACAGCACTCTCTGAGCTGTTTACAATGTCAGCATATTGCCCCCATTTTATCAACCTCGGAAGGATGGAAGGCGGAGTCAACCTTGAGCCCATCAATATCAAACTCCAGGCTGTGGGCAGTTAGTTTGCAATACTACATTCTAACATTGCACCACCAGGGCTCTTTGAAATGAGGGTTCCTGGATGCTTTCTGAGCTTGGTTGTTTTCTTGCAGATATTTAATTACCCAAACTAAGTAACATCATCAGTGCACATCAGCACTGATTGGGTAATGAAATATTTGCAAAGTTTGGATAATGAAACATCTGCAAGAAAACAACCAACTCAGAGAGCATCAATGACCCCTCAGAAAAGGTAGTCTTGGAGATATTTAAGCTCTGAGCTACATAGGGCAGTATCTTGAATTATATGCAGATGCTGACTAACCAGCATAGCTTTGCGGTACAGGCTAGATATGTACTCACATTATTACTCAGGTTGCTGCATGTTGAAACAGTTAAAGTTTCTGAATGATGCAAATTACACTAACCTAGCCATGAGGTAACAAGGGAGTAAGTGATCAAAAACAAAACTTCCTGTTCCAGAAATGGCTGCTACTAATATACAAGATGTAATTGTGCGTCCCCACACCCATAACCTCTTGAACTAGCTGTTCAAGCAGGGACCATGAGTTCAGGAGAAAGTCCAGATTGTGAGCAAGCTTGGTGTGGGGGAATAAAATTCTATCAAGAGGCATTGATGGACTATGTCTGGAAAAAGCTGACTTAAGAATCCACAGACATTGTATCTTGCTAGGATTCATTTTATCTACCTCCTTACAAGTTCTAGGCATAGGGCCAGAGGTTCTGGCACATTTCCTGCTCGAACGGGTAGAGATATATTACTGGTACCATCTGCACACTGATAATATTTCATCTCAGGCTGATGGCTAACCTACTCCAGCAGACGTGACTTCTCTCTGCCCTTTACCACTGACTGAGTGAAACTATCTATCATGACCCAGTCTGAATCTGAAGAAGCTGCTCTAGCTCAACCTCTAAAATGTCTCAGGAGACACCAAGCCAAGGAATCACATGAATCTGATCAAATATATGCACCACCAGGACAACTGGAGCAGTCAGATGAGGATGATGTAATACCTCATAGCCCCCATACCCAGTTAGTAGAGAGGAGAACAAAGCAGAGCAGAGATTTCCATGAGGATGCTTGCCAAGCAAGGGAGTAAATCTCTTGATTCATGACAGCTGGTTCCAACCTGATTAAAGAAGCAGCTCTGATTTACGCTCCCTTTGCTGGAAACAATGTCTGATCACTTTTATAAGATTCCTATGAATCCTGTTTGTTTAAGAAACCTTGAACCTCTGACCTCTAGATGGCTGACAACACTGACCTGACTCTTGGAACTCTGGTTCGGATTTGGACTATTCTTCTGCATGTTTCTATTAAAAGCAAACTCTTCAGGCAAGCTTCTGTTTATGATTGAAACCTGAAGCAGGATAATAACTGCTTAGGAAAAAAAAACCCACTGCAAAGTAGTGCCTCTCACAATCTCTTGAATAGATTGTGAGGATACTATAGCCTATTACATGAAAAACTACTGAGAGAGATCAAGCAGGATCTAAAAACTATTGAGGGATCAAGCAGGATCACTAGAGTCACATTTCTCTCTCCCTTGTTCCACCATCCTTATCCCACCGAAGAACATCAACCTGAACCACCAATGATGTTTCAATCCCATACCCCTGGCCTGGAGTTCCTCAGTAAACCAAGAAAATTCCTTGGATCAATGGTCATAGAGAGGCCACTTAGGAAGAATCCTGTCAGGTACCACAATTAACCCTTTATTCCAGAGCTCAACAAGGCACTCAGTAGAACTGTCCACCAGCACTTTGGAAAATTTCCCAAGTGCCCTTTGGAAATCAATAGGGACCATTAGACATCTGGAATAACCTTATCAAATACATCCCTCCTCCCTGCAGAGCCATAGCACCAACGAATTCCATCATAGTCTCCCTCAAGTAAGCTGATCATGAAAAGAATTGATGGAGAATTCCCCCACATCAGATCAGGTTCAGTTGTTCAGACAAAAAACAGATCTAACACATATGGGTGTTGGGCCCATAATTCCAAGAACAAGTCCATGATTGTCATGGTGGCCATGGAACTCATGAACTGCATCGCTGCTTCCCAATAAACTCAATTTGAAATCCCCCAAGGCCAGAAGTCTAGGGAGTTGCAGTTATTATCCTGACACCGCTGCTGCGCGAGCTGCACTGGTTACCAGTGGCCTTCCGGGTACGCTTTAAGGTGTTAGTTACCACCTTTAAAGCGCTCCATGGCATCGGACCTGGATATCTCCGAGACCGCCTTCTGCCACAGATTCCCTCCCACAGACCGGTACGCTCCCACAGAGCGGGCCTCCTCAGGGTGCCGTCGGCCAAGCAATGTC
>NW_015403444.1:0-3258 GCF_001527695.2 Protobothrops mucrosquamatus
CTGTCCATCTTGAATATATAACGGAAGGAGGAAGCTTGAGAGTTCACAAGGTTAATACTGTATGGAATGAAACTATGGCTGAATCTGGTTGCTCTGCTACAGATACCATGAAGCCTCCTTCTAGAAGGTAACAAGGAAAACAGGTTGTGAACAGGATGTGTAGTGTCCAAGATAATCTTACGGACCCTGCTCAAGCAACGCTTCTGTGCTATGTCCTGGATGGGAGGGAGGGAACTGCCAATGATCTTTCCTGCTGTCCTCACCACTCTCTGCACCGCCTTCCTGTCTGAAGCAGTGATGCCTCCAAACCAGACTGTGATGCTGTACGACAGGATGCTCTCGATTGTCCCCCTGTAGAAAGTGGTCAGGACAGAGGAAAGAAGATGTGTTTTTCTCTGGCGACGCAGAAAATGCAGGTGCTGCTGTACCCGCTTCGCCAGTTTCTTACTGTTGAGCGACCAAGCCAGCCTATTCGTTAGCTGCACACCCAGGAATTTGATGCTGGTAACCATCTCCACAGGTGAATCATTAATGCAAAGAGAAGTGTGGCTGTGCCTGCCTTTTCTGAAATCGACAATGATCTCTTTGGTTTTCCCGGTATTTAAAACTAGGCTGTTTTCTTTATACCAGTTCACCAACCCCCCCCCAACCTCCTTGCGGTAAGCACCCTCGTTGTCATCTTCTTGTTTTTCTTTGAAGATGTTTCATTTCTCATCCAAGAAGCTTCTTCGTCTCTAAGCTGAAGAACTGAAGAAGCTTCTTGGATGAGAAGATAAACATCTTCAAAGAAAAAGAAGAAAAAGAAGAAAGAACAAGAAAGTCCAGTTGCCTCTTGAAAAAGCACCTTTGGGACAACCATGACCTGGATGACTGAGAATCTCCATAAACTCGTTGGGTTTACTCTCAGTTTATAATAATAATAATAATAATAATAATAATAATAATAATAATAATAATAATAATAATAATAATAATAATAACAACAACAACAACAACAACAACAACAACAACAACAATAATAATAATAAAGTTGGAAGGGACCTTGGAGGTCATCTAGTCCAACCCCCTGCTCAGGCAGGAAACCCTACACCATTTCAGACAAATGGCTGTCCAGTCTCTTCTTAAAAACTTCCAGTGTTGGAGCATTCACCGCTTCTGGAGGCAGGTTGTTCCATTGGTTAATTGTTCTAACTGTCAGGAAGTTTCTCCTTAGTTCTAGGTTGCTTCTCTCCTTGATCAGTTTCCACCCATTGCTTCTCGTCCTGCCTTCAGGCGCTTTGGAGAATAGCTTGACTCCCTCTTCTTTGGGGCAGCCCCCGAGATACTGGAACCCTGCTATCATGTCCCTCCTCATCCTTCTCTTCATTAAACTAGACATCCCCAATTCCAACAGCCTTTATATTCTAGTCTAGTGATTTGTCCTGCATGTATTGGTGGGAGTAGTCTTGGAGGTTCTTTGGCTGGACAACATCTACATACTGTGCAAAAGAGACAAGCTAAAAAGGGAACCAAAAGACCAAAAGATTTTCCCACCAGCAATTAGCACCCAGAGGAGCATAGGTTAACACCAGAATTAATATCAGACGAGCAAACAAGAAGTAAACAATACCCCAATCAAGGAACTGCCAAACAAGCTAACAGTAAACAGCCCAACCAAAGAACATCTAAGACCACCCCCTACCAACATTGTCAGGGCAAGCCATGAGAATGTAAACTGAGAGCAAATCCTACTCCTTACTAGTATTGATGATGTTACCTAGTATAGTTAATGAAACGTCTGTAAGAAAACAGCCAAGATCTCAGAGTAGCATGGCCCCCTCAAGAAATTTACAGTTCACATTTGCTGCTAGAAGCAGGACAGAGGACCACCTCAAACACAGGAGTTGTGCACTGTAGTTGTATTGTCATAGAATGAACACACAAAAACCAATATTCTGCATTGAGTCCAGCGGTAGTTATGTATTTCTTATTGTCATGTGTCTGACTAATGAAACACTTCGAAGAACTTTCAGGCATGGTTTAACCTAAAAAGCCTTTTATTAGTGTAAAGGAGTGTCAGCACGGCATGGTGGATGCCAAGATCTGAATTTCCCTTCCTTTGCACATAACATTCCAGGCATTTCTCCTCCCCTATTTTGGGGTCATGATTCACATCTTCCAATTAACCTGGAAGGCAAAGATTCACTTCCGTTCCTTTTCCAGGGCTTTCCTTATAATTCTCCTCCCCTTTCTCTGTCATCTGAATTAACTCTAAAAATACCAGACAGTTCTGCATATTTTGTCAAAGCAAGAATATTCAATATTAGCAGCATTGACACTTATGCTACTATTATTCTCCTTCTGGTGGAGCACCAGCAAAGCAAGCATTTGAGATGTAGGTAGCTTCCCTTGTTGGGAGCAGAAGGGTGGAATAAATTGAGCCCCAACCTTATTATATAACAACTATAACAACAAGATAAAAAAGACTCTAGAAAGAGTGCCGAGAAGAACAACAAAGATGACTAAGGGACTGGAGGCTAAAACATATGAAGAACGATGGCAGGAATTGGGTATGGCTAGTCTAGAGAAAAGAAGGATTAGGGGTGACATGATAGCATCTTCCAATATTTGAGGGGCTGCTACAAAGAAGACGGGGTCCACTTACTCTCCAAAGCACCAGAAGGCAGGACAAGAAGCAAAAGATAGAAACTAATCAAGGAGAGAAGCAACCTAGAACTAAGGAGAAATTTCCTGACAGTGGAAACAATTAATTAGTGGAATGGCTTGCTTTTAGAAATTCTGGGTACTCCATCACTGGAGGTTTTTAAGAAGAGATTGGACAACCATTTCTCTGAAATGGTATAGGGTTTCCTCCTTGAGCGGGGGGTTGGGCTAGAAGACCTCCAAGGTCCCTTCCAACTATGCTATTCTGCTTCGTCTTCAAAATTTTTATTATTTTCAATTATAACAAAATATAAACATAGACTTGATGCATATAAATACAAAACAACAATACACAAAAAAAAGATACTTTACGGATGATCCCGGCTGCCCCCTCCCTGCTTCCCCCTCTTTCACTTACCAAACCTTCCTCCCTCTAAACTCTCAACCACTCCACCTTCCTCCTTCCACCCTACTTCCCAACCTCTTTCTCAAGCACCAGCCGGAAGCAGTTTGGGGTAACAGCCAGGATCATCCTCATAAATATACTTCAAAAATAATTAATGAACACATCAATTCTTATATATTTTTATCCTTTTCCCTCCTCCCCCCCCCCCC
>NW_015403445.1:0-3256 GCF_001527695.2 Protobothrops mucrosquamatus
GAGCACCTCTGAAACAGCATCGGCACTGACAAAACCACTATCAGACAATTGCAAAAGGCAGCTTTACTTGGAACAGCTTACATCCTACAATGATACCTTTAGCACCATCAAACCTCTGTCTATCCTTGGGAAGGACTCAATAGATGGACAAAAATACCAAATTCAATCTAAACATCTAGCTGACTGTGGGACCAACCATAATAATTCACCATATCAAATATTGCTAGTTATATTATGTTGAGGTTGTCTGGGGAAATATTTACGGGGCCCTGAAATACATTGTCTCTAAATTAAATTACTGCTAAATACAAACAGAACTTTCCAAAATAGGAAAACTGCTGGAGGAGCTGCCGGTCTCTGAGACTGTAAAGAGGAGGGTGGATTCACTTACTTCTTCAAGATGCTTCCAATGTCCTAAAAAAGAAAGATGAAAAAAATGAAAGGAGCCATTTCTATGCAGTTACATTCTTAAAATTCATAAATGTGTGAAACCAGATACAAACTGACATATAATTTAAAAAGTACTTTCTTTTTTCTTAAAAAAAAAATTGCTTTTTTCCCCCCAGCCGCTCACCTTTTTTAGAGAAGCATTGTTTATTTTTACTTCCTTGTGTTACAAAAATTATACCCCAGTTGAATAATAATAATAATAATAATAATAATAATAATAATAATAATAATAATAATAATAATAATAATAATAATAATAATAATAATAATAATAATAATAAAGTTGGAACAGACCTTGGAGGTCATCTAGTCCAACCCCCTGCTCAGGCAGGAAACCCTATACCATTTCAGACAAATGGCTGTCCAGTCTCTTCTTAAAAACTTCCAGTGTTGGAGCATTCACAGCTTCTGGAGGCAGGTTGTTCCACTGGTTAACTGAATTCCACACAAGTGTTGGGGTTTCCCTTGCCCTGGAGATTAAGGGGAGGAGGAGACCCCACAAAGAACACCCACCAACATGTCTCCTAATAGGCGATAGGAACCCTAATCAGGCATTCTTAAAATGGTGAAGAATAAAGGGACAGTGACCAGCACTTTCAATTCTTGCTTTTCGCATGGACTGCTTTTTCTGAATTGTGTATCCATAATATTAGCCATTACAGGTAGTCCTTGACTTCCAACAGTTCATTTAGTGACCCTTTTCTCAGTTTTAGGGTGTAATCATCCAGCCTTTTACTTCGTTTACTTCATCTGCCACCAGACGCTGCCCCGTAGGGAGGTGGAGGCCATGGGCCAGCTTAGGAGGGACAGTTCCATTCTGGTATTGCCGGCAGATAAAGGCAGAGCTATGGTGGTCATGGACAGGGCGCAGTACGCTGACAAGGCATTGGGGCTACTCAGTGACGCTACGGCCTACAGGACGGTCGATGGGGATCCCATGGTAGCCCTTAAGAACCGGGCCAATAAGGTACTTAACGCCCTTAAACGAAGTAAAAGGCTGGATGATTACACCCTAAAACGGCTTCGCCCTAAGGACACGGCTATGGCCAGGTTCTATGGGCTGCCCAAGGTCCACAAAGAGGGGGTTCCGCTTCGACCCATTGTATCGTTCAGGAACACCCCCACCTCGTACCTAGCCAAGTGGTTAAGTGACCGTATTGGTTACTTGGTGTGTGACAGCTCTACCACGGTTAGGTCCGCGGAGGAGTTTCTGGGTAAGATCAGAACCCTGAGGATAGAGGAGGATGAGATGATGGTTTCCTTTGATGTTACCTCTCTCTTCACCTCTATCCCCCAGGAGTTGGCTATCAGGGTTATAAAAGAGCTCCTTCTTGATAAGGAACCCAGACAGAAGCGGGACTCCCTCCGCCCGGGGACCTGGTGGACCTTTTAGAGATCTGCCTAAAGACGTACTTTACGTTTCAGGGCGTCACGTACGAACAGATTAGAGGTACCCCCATGGGATCGCCCATTTCTAGCGTCATAGCGGAGGCTGTGCTGCAGCGGTTAGAGCAGGTGGCGATGGCCCAGTACCGTCCCAAGTTCTGGGCCCGCTACGTCGATGACACCTTTGTTGTCATCAAGAGGGACCGGAAAGCTGACTTTGTGGAGGTGCTTAACTCGGTTTATGCGGACATACAGTTCACTTACGAGGAAGAACGGCAGGGAGAACTGGCGTTTTTGGACGTCCTGGTCCGTCGCCGGGTAGATTATTATTATTAATTTGATTTATATAGATGGAACCCTCCAGACCAGGGTGTACCGCAAACCAACACACACCGATAGGATGTTGCATTTTGATAGCAACCATCCTATGGCCCACAAGGTCAGCTGCATCAGGACCCTCTTCAAGAGAGTGTACTCCCACTGCAGCACAGCCAGAGCTAGGGTGGAGGAGAGGAGACACCTTCTCCAAGTGTGCAAACGTAACGGGTACCCCTTGGGGTTTGTCAGGAGATACAGCGCCCCTTCCAGACCCCCGGGTAACCTACGGCCGGAAGGACTGTCCCCCCAGGCGACCCGGGTCACCCTTCCCTATATTAGTAATGTCTCAGAGGCTACGGCTAGACTGTTGGCCCTGTATGGAGTCAGGGTGGCCCATAAACCCAGTTGCACGCTACAGTCTGGCGTCATGAGGCCCAAGGACCCACTCCCCACGGCAGAGAAGTCAGGCGTTGTGTATAAAATCAAGTGCAACGAGTGCTCTGCTAATTACGTGGGAGAGACTTCGAAAAGAATTAGAACAAGGGTCCACGAACATAGGCTCGCCATAAGGAGGGGAGAGCCGTACTCCCAACTATGGGCACACATGATGGAGACCGGCCACAAGTTTGACCTGGACAACGTGCAAGTGGTCACTGGCGACAGCACTAAGGGGGGTAGACTCCTAAAGGAGGCCTGGCTGTCGGGGGAACATTCCATCAACAGACATGTGGACCTGTGCCAAGCACATTTGGCTTTGAGGGCATGGTGCACCCGTACTCGTAGACCTTGGGGGGGACAAGAGGAGGGAGAGGGGGGAACTCCCAACACCCCCAGGATAACGCCCAGAACAATGGTGAGACAGACGCCCACTTAGGTGGACGTCCCCCCGGTATGGAACATGATTGCCCCGGACAGATAGAAAAACCCGCGGATGCCAGCATCCCGATCTTGGGTGGATTGAGCGGGCCGAACGCCTCAAGGAAAGGGGACGAACTGACGTGGACACCGGTCACCTTGGGGGCATGCACCCATCCCCCAGGACTTGCTCCAGGGGCAGTTACTCGCTCCCGGATGGGGACCCGGCAGAGGAAGACAGTGACGT
>NW_015403446.1:0-3256 GCF_001527695.2 Protobothrops mucrosquamatus
TTTTTTTTGGGGGGGGGGGGAAATGGAACGCAAAGAGCTGGAGAACAGCTTGATGAAAGGGGCCGCGTTCACAGGCAGAATAGAATAGAATACAGCTGGAAGGGGCCTTGGAGGTCTTCTAGTCCAGCCCCCTGCTTGAGCAAACCGTTTCAGACAAGTATAAGGCAGCCATCCCAGGAGGGACGGACGGTATAAGGAACGGTTGCTGGAATTGGGTCTGTCTAGTTTAACGAAGAGAAGGACGAGGGGGGACATGATAGCAGCGTTCCAGTATCTCAGGGGCTGCCCCAAAAAAGAGGGAGTCAAGCTCTTCTCCAAAGCGCCTGAAGGCAGGAGAAGAAGCAACGGGTGGAAACTCACCAAGGAGAGAAGCAACCTAGAACTAAGGAGAAATTTCCTGACAGTCAGAACAACTAACCAGTGGAACAACCTGCCTCCAGAAGCGGTGAATGCTCAAATACTGGAGGTTTTTAAGAAGAGACTGGACAGCCATTTGTCTGAAATGGTATAGGGTTTCCTGCCTGAGCAGGGGGTTGGACTAGATGACCTCCAAGGTCCCTTCCAACTTTATCATTATTATTATTATTATTGACTGTCTAGTCTCTTCTTAAAAACCTCCAGAGACAATGTGCGGTTTGGTTGGGTTCTTTTCATCCCCCCCTGGAGGAGAGAGGCTTTTTTCGGGATCTCGTGCACGAAGCAAAACACAGCAACAACCAAGGAACAAAGTAACAACTACTAAAGGAAGTCACGATTACTAAAGGAAGGTGCAGCATCCAAGGAGGGTTGATTTTGCAAGGGCGGGGGGAGGACTCTAGAAAGAGTGCAAAAGAAGAGCCACAAAGATTATTAGAAGGCTGGACATTAAAAAAATATGAAGAACGGTTGCAGGAATCGGATATGTCTAGTCTAGTGAAAAGAACAACTGGGGGTGACATGATAGCAGTCTTCCAATATTTGAGGGGCTGCCACAAAGAAGAGGGGAGAGGTCAACTTATTCTCCAAAGCACCAGAAGGCAGGATAAGAAGCAACAGATGGAAATTAATCAAGGAGAGAAGCAACCTGGAACTAAGGAGGAATTTCCTGACAGGGAGAACAATCCACCAGTGGAACAGAAGCTGCCTCCAGAAGTTGTGGGTGCTCCATCACAGGAGGCTTTCAAGAAGAGACTGGACAGCCACTTGTCAGCAATGGTAGAGGGTCTCCAGCTTGAGCAGGGGGTTGGACTAGATGACCTACAAGGTCCCTTCCAACTCTGTCATTCTGTATAATATTCTGTACAAAACCTCAAAGCTTCAGGAAGGCTTTAGAAGGGGGGGAAAAACGATCTGCAAGGCAAGAAAACCTGAGGGGGGTGGGTGGGGGGAAAGCGGGCGACTCTCTTTGTGTGTCAAATTAAAAAGGCTTTGTGGCTGTCGCTGGTGGGCATTGCTAGTCAACAGAGAAGACCCACCTCCTTCAGGCTTGTCACAACCCCGACTGAGAAGCAGGCTTCTATCTCGGTGAGCTTCGGAAACGGGCGCTGTGATCTGAAAGAGGCTCCCACGTTGCTAGAGATAATAGTGCATCTAAAGCAGGCCTGTTTGTCCCCAAGGAAGCACAGTTCACTGGCACATTACTTTCAGTTGCTAAAGAACAACGAAAGGCGAAGTGTGCGATGCGATGTACGGACCCGGGGAGAGCCGAGTTAGTTTGCAGGCCAGAAAAAACACGGGGGAGAGAGAGAGGCTTAATGAAGGATGCTGGTCTAAATAAGCTATGTTCTCTTTTCTTTTGCTTCGTATTTTGTAAATCTCTTCTGCCCGCTGTCTGCAGGATGCTGCTTCTCTTAAAAGGGACAGGGTGGCCGGTATGCATGATTGTACCTTGCGTCGACCATGGAAGGAGATACTGCAAGCCAAACAGGGATTGCAACGTGACCTTCACTGATCGGGACACAGGACAAAGTCAAAGATCTATCCTAAAAATTCCTCCACTGCCTATTTACTTTGCACTCATCAGAAAGTTCCAGGCACAAAGGCTGTTCCCTGTGTATTGAGCTGGCTCCAAATGTAGTTATGGGGCCCCCGATAGTCTCCGAGCTTCGTAGCTTGCTTGCAGATATTTCATTACCCAACTAGGTAACATCACCAGTGTTGGTGAGTGTGTTTGTATGTGTGTGTGTGTAGGGGGGGAAGGTTGCTTCTGTTTTATGCAGCACTTTGCCCTGCCGCTGTTGGTGGGAGTGTGGTTTTTTTTTTTCTTCCTTGGTATTTCCTTGATTATTGTTTTCTGCTTGATCGTTTGTCTGGTGTTAATCCCTGCTTATCTGGAGAGAATGTGTTCTGGTCTTTTTGTTTCCTTCTTAGCTTTCTTTGTGTCTCTTTTGAATGGAGCACAATTGTGGTTTATTTCTCTGTGTGCGGTGGAATGCATTCCCTCCCTCCCTCCCTCCCTCCCTCCCGTGAATCTGTACAACATTCTCCCACCATGGGTCCATTGATGGCTGCTTTGTCAGCATGCCGAGCTTCCAGGAATTCCCTATTCCAAAAGGGATCTGGATGCTGGCATTTTACTTTCCTCTGAACCCCCTGCCTGGGGACTCACCTTCTTTGCTCTTGACATTCTCTCTACCTAAAGGCCAGGGAGCCCCAGCTCGGTGGCAAATAACATCTCTGCTGAAAAGCTGAAGAAAGCTCCAGGAAATACTGGGGAGTTTTCTGCGTGTCACTCAGCCCCACCACATTTGAGCTGCAGAGTAATGAGTGTCATCCTAACGAGTGACAGCTTTCACCACCCCAAAGAAAATGCAGCCTGTCAGCTGAAATATAGTGGAGATGAGTCGGAGGAACCGAGGAGGCCTTAAGGCCAGGAAGGAAATCTTAAAAAAAAAAGAGAAAAAAAAAGGCTGTGATACGCTGCTAAGGGGCAGGGGACACGTTGGCAGGCTTATTAAACCAGCGGTAGCCTGTGGGATGACAGCAGTGAAAGATGGCTCAGCCCACAGGATGCTCAACAGATGCTCGGTGGGAGTTGCCACTGCCAAAGCAACTGTTGATTCCTTCCCGTTAAGCTTTGTCAAGACAACAGTCTAACCAACTTTAGTGCTCCGTCTCCATCAATGGAGAAGAGCCTGATGCTGGGAAAGATGGAGGGCAAGAGAAGAAGGGGACGACAGAGAAGGAGGTGGCTGGATGGAATCACTGAAGCAGCAGGCGTGAGCTTCAATGGACTCCAGAAGATGGTAGAGGACAGGAAGGCCTGGAGGAACGTTGT
>NW_015403447.1:0-3256 GCF_001527695.2 Protobothrops mucrosquamatus
AACTCTAAATGGCTGACCATTTGAAGGTTTTCTTCTCCCATTACCAACCTGCTTGGCTTATAAGAACTGCAGGAGAGGGGTGCTTTTTATGACGCCCCTGCTTTCAAAGTCCCATAAATGGAGTACACAGGAGAAGATTTTCTCCCTCCTCACCCTCAGCCAATGAAATATCTTCTCTCGGTTGCTACATTTGGTTTCTCCTCTCCAAAACATATCTCTTTAGCCTGTCCTTTCAACATCAGTGATTTTATTATGCATGTTTTAATGTACTTGTTTTTATTTTATGCCTTCTGTATTTTATGTGCTGTTTTAAGTCGCCTTGAGTGTTCATTCTGATCAGAAATATGGTGTAGAAATAAATTACTATATATAACTCTATTTTATCAAGGGAGAATGTGCCGGCATTTTTCATCACAATTCCCTAATTGGATAAGATTGCATATTTGAATAATCTGTAATTATCAAATCACTTATTACCGGAAAACCTAATATATGCAATAGATCTTCTCTGGAGGCAAGCTGGTTTTTAATTGAACTGCCACTGGAATTTATGAAACTAGGAGCTCTTTCTCACAGCCACAGGAACAGGCCTCTCTTCCATTTTGAGTCAGCAAAAAAGCATTTCAACATAAATTGCACTGCTCTCATGACTGAGCTTTAATGGTATTTGGCAACAAAGTTGGTGAGTGGTGCTCTTCCTAAACATACAATATGGAACAATTTCAGAGAAGTGATTGGTGGGGATTCCAGGTACACACCTGAGCTAGGGAGTTTAACCACTTTTCAGGTTGCCCATTGAACATGGGGCTCTCAGCTTATGTCATTCCACATCTGAGTAGACTGTTACTTGGCTGGAGTTAACCGTCAATGGGAATTTTTCTTCGGTGTGTCTTATCAATGCCAATGAAAGTTCCCATCTGTCCATGTTTTTTAAATATGGACTTGCCAGATACTATGGTTTATCTTCAGAACTCTTTGGTTATATATTTAATGGCTGTAAGAAGCAGAGTTTATGTTGGGTGAGGCTAAGATATATGCTGGCTGCACATAAAAACCGGGGGTCTTTGGGGGGGGGATGAGATCCTTTATTTGAAATAGTTTCTCAAGAGAAACTCTTCTCACCCCTGTCGCTTCTCCCAGTAAAGACAGCACTGGTTGATTGGATCTTTTTTCTTGAATGCTGCTTTGCTTAGACATTGACTTCTACTGCTTCTGATCTTTGATAGCCCTGTTTAATTTTAAAAAACAAACAAACAAACAAAAACCTGCTTAGGGTTATTTTATTGTACACTTGTGATTTGTTATTTGCAGTTGCTTTGTTACTACCTGTTTTGCTTGTATGTTTATAGGGAAATGGAGTATAAAGAAACATAAAGAAAAGAATGAATGAACAGCTCAGGGAACCATTCCAGTCCCAAATTCCAAGAGTTAGTGCTACAAAGGTTTGTATACCAGGAATTAAAATTCCAAGATCCATTTCCATTCTCATCTCAGCTGCCTAAATATCCAACAGGATTCCTGTAACTCTCCCCCGTATCTAGTTTCTCTAGAAGCCTATATTCCTGCAAACATTTAGCCCAATCTTTCTCTGTAATGAGACGAGGCTTACTCTGGGGTGAGTTATATCTCCTTGTTAGCTACTAAATTTGGTCCACTCAAAGCATTGGAGGAGTTGCATTTTACATTCCACCAGCTGTTGTTTGTCTCAGGGGTGTGTGTCCAAGCTGTCAAACAACCAATCTTTTCCATCTTTGCAATCGTTCTATGAATGTGCTTTTTTTTATAAAAAAAAAAAAAAAGAGAGAGAGAGACCTTTCTGCTGAATCTTTAGGACTTGATATTTTCATGTCATAGGGTGGAAGGAAAGAGAAAAAGAGTTTTTGTTGTAGTTGTTAAGGTGTTGGCCTAGAAAAGAGGAGATTATGAGTTCTAATCCTGGCTAAGGCATGAAAGCCAGCTGGATGACCTTGGGCCGATCACTCTCTCTCCGCCCAACTGACTTCATAAGATTGTTGTTGGCAAAATAGGAGGAGAAATTAATATTATGTATGCCTGCTGTCTTGACTTATTTATAAAAATAATTAATAATAAAGGTGGGATAAAAATCAAACAAATAAATAAGACGACCAATAAGATCGATTGAATCAGATACAGTGACAATGGGTGCACTGTTGGAAGACCTCAAGGACCAGGATGGGGACAGATCATCCGGGAGAAAATATCTCTCTATGGTCTCTAGGAGTCAAAAATGACGATGGCTCATAATCAATCATATTGGCCTAGAGAAAAGGAAGGAGAGAGGGAGAAATTTGCCTGATTGTGTGGAGTGCAATCTCCAGTCTGAAAAAAGGCTACAAGATGTCAGAAGCAGAATGAAGTGGAGAACTGGGGAGGGCCATTATATTATTGGGGGATATCAAAGTTTATTGCTGACCATGGTTCCAGACATTTCCAGCTCAAGCATCGAATTTTTACTATGCCAATACAATATAAAGCTAGCCTTTCCTTCAGTAAAAGATCAGTCCATATACTTCCTGCATTCTCCTGACGTCGAATACAAATCCCCTCCCGTGTTTCATTTAAAAATACAATATGTTTTCTAATTTCAGTTAAAACGTACAAAAGATGTTCCATAATATATGACACATGAAAGTCACAGAGCCTCTATCTTATCCCACTCCAAAATTCTTCATTTTGCTTTTATTTTATATGAAAAAATACCAATGATAATGGAAATAATGGGGGGGAAGCTATGACAGGATGATTTTAATCTTTTTTTCCTTTCCCTCTCTTCACCCCCCTCATCCGAGAACAGCATCTATCTAGCCTCCTACCTGAACCCCCATAGCACTCAGTGGCATTCCATTCGTTGCCATAGAAACTATAATATCACTGACAGTGGATTATGACTTGGAGTAGGAAGGGGGGAACAGCAGGAGATAGGTTTCATGCAAATATCCTTAGCAATAAAGAGAGAGAGAGAGAGAGAGAGAGAGAGAGAGAGAGAGAGAGTTGCATATATATGTGTGTGTGTGTGTGTGTGTGTGTGTGTGTGTGTTTCAAAATTTGGAATGCTAACAAAGAATTAAGGGAGTACTGAGATAGCTATTTCTAACCTTGTTTGGTTTTTCATCAGTCAGACATACCCTTCCGAGATTCGAACCTGGGCTGTCTGCATGTTAAGCAGAAGCATTAGCCCTCTATGCCACAGGCTCTTTCTCACTTTGTTAGCTACAAGAGACAGGGGAAGAGAATG